>NW_028234417.1:32651132-32656132 GCF_977035675.1 Penaeus japonicus
GTTCTGTGGTGCGATTTCTGTTCGTTTTGGTTGAGTCTCGACGCTTTTGGTTGCTGTATTATCAACTGTTTTGGTTTCGGGTGAGATAGGATCTAGCAATTTCTTCTTAATCTTGAAAGTTGTTATTGTTACTATCAGCATCATCGTAACAATGGCATCTACCCTGTCATTCTACAGATACCGCCCACTCTGTTATGATGTTCCCTACTTTCCGGTAATGGATAGATACGCGATACCATACATACTTTAGAAATAGAGATAAAAAAAAATGATACAAAAAAACAACTGAATTCCATCCTATTATATGTAATCTATTGTCATTGTCTTTCCTATCAAGAATGATAATGCATATTCCACTTACATTTATTCTTCTAGTGTGTCATTTGTTTATACGATTTGATCCTCTTCTGTGTCACCTCAGTATCTATAGATGCCAAATACTTATATATATTTTTTTTCTTTCTTTTTCAGGTGAGTTTGCGTAATGTGAAACATATGAAGAGCTGGATTGACTACGGGGTTCAAAAGGTTTGTTGGTTTCGATTTTTTTTTTTTTTCCGAATCTTTATGGTTTGGTGTTTCGTAATGTTTCAAAGATAAGATTTAGGGCTTCGAAATATCTCTTTTTTTCAAACGCTTCACTCAGCACGAAACAGCCTATATATATATTCTACCATATTTCTTAAAGCATCATCGTCCCTCTCTCCCCCCATCCCCCACCCCACCCATCCCCTGTCATCCTAATAACAAACTTTTACAGCGGGAACGAAGCAGATTACATAAGATCCAACGTGCACTTTATGAAGCCCAGGGATGAATGATGACTTGGCGTTACGTGCTTCCAAGTTGGCGCTTCATTTATCTCGATGAATTTCATAAGGAGAAGCTCGGAAGTTCGATATTTTGATAATTAGCTGCGAAGTGGTGTGAGGCTAATGGTTTTCTGCGTGTTGGAGTGATGGTGGGAGGAGGAGGACGGGATGGAGAGAGAGAGGGGAGAGGGGGAGGAAGAGGGGAGGGGGGGAGGGGAGGGAGACGGAGAGGGAGAGGGAGAGGGGGAGGGGGAGGGGGAGACGGAGAGGGAGAGGGGGAAGGAGTGGGGGTGGGGGAGAGGGAGAGGGGGAAGGGGTGGGGGAGGGAGACGGAGAGGGAGAGGGGGAAGGGGTGGGGGAGGGGGAGAGGGAGATAGGGAAAGAGGAGGAGGATGAGAAGGAGAGGGGGAGAGAGAAAGGTAGAAGGCGAAGGAGAGGGAAAGGGAGACGGGGAGGGAGATAGGAAAAGAAAGAGGGAGAGGGATAGGAAGAAAGTGAAAGGGAAAGAGGATGAGGACGAGAGGGAGAAGGAGAGGGAAGAGAGAGAAAGGAAGAGGAAGAGGACGAGGACGAGGGAGAATGAGGAGAGACCAGTAGATAGATAGATAAAGAAACGAGGAAAAAAAAAAAAAAAACACCAAATAATATAGAAGATACAGAGAAAAGCACAGAAATATCGAAGGACCAGAGCTACGAAACAACAACAAATAAAAAGAAAGAAAAGAGACAAGAGGCCAAAGAAAGAGTTTTATAAAAAATGAGCAAGTAATTTAATGAAGAGATACAACTTTAAGCCGGGTCTCCGCGGCGCTTTGTGTCATCTCTCGAGAAACCTCCAGCTTCTCCCTCCTCTCCACTTCCTCTTCCTCTTCCTTCATCTCCTTGTCCTCCTCTTCCTTCATCTCCTTGTCCTCCTCTTCCTTCATCTCTTTGTCCTCCTCTTCCTTCATCTCCTTGTCCTCCTCTTCCTTCTTCGTATTCCCATATTTTCTTCGTATTTTTCTTTCTTTTTTCTTTTTTTTCTTTTCCTCCTTCTCTTTCTTTTGTTTTTCTAATTCGTCCTTTTGTCTCTTCTTCTCCTCCTCTCTTTTTCTTCTTCTTTTCTCTTGTTTTTCTTCTTGTTCTTGTTCTTCCTCCCCTTTCTCCTTCCTCTCCCTCCTCCTCCCCTTCCTCCTCCTCCTCCTCCTTCCCCTTTTCCCCTTCCTCCTCCTCCTCCTCCTCCTCCCCTTCCTCTTCCTTCCTCCTCCCTCTGCCTCCTCCCTCCTCCTCCTCCTCCTCCTCCTCCTCCTCCTCCTCCTCCTCCCCCTTCTCCCCTTCCTCCTCCCTCTCCTCCTTCCCCTCCTCTACCTCCCCATCCCACCTCTACCTCCCCATCTCTCCCCTTCCTCCTCCTCCCGTTCCTCCTCCCCATCCCACCTCTACCTCCCCATCCCTCCCCCCTTCTCCTCCTCCTCCTCCCTCCCCCCTCCCTCCTCCTCCCCCTTCATCCTTCTCCTCCTCTACCTCCCCATCCCACCTCTACCTCCCCATCCCTCCCCCCTTCTCCTCCTCCTCCTCCCTCCCCTCCCTCCTCCTCCCCCTTCATCCTTCTCCTCCTCTACCTCCCCATCCCACCTCTACCTCCCCATCCCTCCCTTCCTCCTCCTCCCCTTCTTTCCCCTCTCTCCCCCTTCCTCCTTCCCCTCCTCTACCTCCCCCTCCCACCTCTACCTCCCCATCCCTCCCCTTCCTCCTCCTCCTCCTCCCGTTCCTCCCCCTCCCACCTCTCCCTCCCCACCCCTCCCCCCTTCTCCTCATCCTCCTCCCTCCCCTCCCTCTCCTCCCCCTTCATCCTTCCTCCTCCTCTACCTCCCCTCCCCCCTCTACCTCCCCAGCCCCCACCCTTCTCCCTCCTCCTCCTCCCTCTCTCCCCCCTCCTCCCCCTTCATCCTTCTCCTCCTCTACCTCCCCACCCCCCCTCTCCCTCCCCATCCCTCCCTCCCTCCTCCTCCCGTTCCTCCTCCTCCCCCTTCCTCTCCTTCCCCTCCTCTACCTCCCCATCCCACCTCTACCTCCCCATCCCTCCCCTTCCTCCTCCTCCCGTTCCTCCTCTTCCTCCCTCCTCCTCCCTCCCCTCCCTTCTCCTCCCGTTCCTCTTCCCCCTCCCACCCCCACCCCACCACGACCGGAACCTCGGTTGAGATCGCAAATAAACAAGCAGGAGCGCCAGCAGGATCGGCAGCAGGATATCTATGCCGCTTTCTTGACCAAATCGGGAGAGGGGCGTGATGGAGGGGATGGGGAAGTTGGGAGACTGAGAGGATACGGAGTTGGAGAGGAGAGGTTCACGAGTCACTTTTTTTCATTCCTTTTCCTCATTTTCTCATTACTTCTTCATTTCACTTCATCTGTCTCACGAGGTCGAAGATTCTAAGAGGTCATAAAGAAATAAAGACTGACTTTAGAGAAATGATGATGAGGATTAGGATGATTAGAGTAGTAGTTATAGTTGTAGTAATCGTTAGGGATGATGATGGTGATATATCGAAATATCACATCCGATTTTATTTATTAAACCTTTTTATTATCTCCTCTTTCACCCCTTTCACGCCCTTCCATCACCCTCTCCCCACCTCCCTCGCCCCCCCCTCCCCTCACTTCACATCCTCCTCTACCTACCCTACCCCTTCCCACCCCCAGTGAAAAAAAACAAAAAAAACAAAAAAAACAATCGAATAATGCACCCGAACACGAAACCGAATCCCAAGTCACGGCGAAGCCTTCGGACTCTCTCCCTCCAGAATGCCATTATCAGTCCCTTCATATAATTATCTTTTTCGTGCTGTTCTTGGATGAGCGCGGAGTCAAATTGCTCCACCTTACGAAGACGCGACGTTGAGATGACGAAGGTGGAGGTGGAGGTGGAGGTGGAGGAGGTGGTGGAGGTGAGGATGGTGGAGGAAGTGGTGGAGGTGGAGGTGGAGGTGGTGGTGGTGGGGGGGGGTGGAGGTGGTGGTGGTGGTGGAAGTGAGGATGGTGGTGGTGGAAGAGGTGAAGGTTGGCAGAGGAAGTAGTGGAAGTGGAGAAATGAATAGGGAAGGATGAAGGAGGAAGGAAGGAGGGGATGGAATCTAAGAGGTGGATAAAGGAAGAAGATGATTGGGGAAGGAGGATAAGGAGGAAGGAGATAGAATGGAAGAGAAAGAGGAAATAGAGAATGAAGGGGGAGGTGAAATTAGTAAGAATAAGAAGGGAGAGGGAAGTGGAAAAGGAAGAAAATTGTAAAAGGGAAGTAATGGAAAATAAAAGAAGGAAGGAAGGAGGGCGAGGAGGAGGATACGTATAAAAGAGCAGGAGAGAAAGAGGGAGAAGAAATAGCAGACAGAGAAGAAGGAGAGGAAGAATAAGGAAGACGATAATAATAAAAAATCAAAAAAATCGAAGAAGAATATAAAGTAAAATGCGAAGAGAGGAAGAAGAAAAAGAAAAAAGAAAAGGAAGAAACCAAAAAACGAACAAATAAATAAGACGAATAAGATGAAATAAAAGAGACAGATAGACGAAATAATACAAGCCTTAGTACAAGAAGAAGAGGAATGCGTTCGCCTCCTGTGGATTTATTCATGCCTTGTAATTCCAAGTCTGGGCTATTTACGGATCACGATGGTTTTGTGTTTAAAACCCATCCCTCTCCCTTTCTCTCTCTCTCTTTATTTTTCTTTCTCTTTCTCGCTCTTTCTTTCTCTTTTTCACTCTTTCTCTCTTGTTTTCTGTTTCTCTCTCTTTATTTCTCTGTTTCTCGCGCTTTCTTTCTCTTTTTCACTCTCTTTATCTTATTTCCTCTTTCTCTCTCTCTTACTTTCTCTCTCTCTCTCTCTTACTTTCTCTCTCTCTCTCTCTCTCTCTCTCTCTCTCTCTCTCTCTCTCTCTCTCTCTCTCTCTCTCTCTCTCTCTCTTTTCTCTCTCTCTCTCTCTCTCTCATTCTCTCTCTTGTGGATTCTCTGCAATATCGTTCTTCTTCTTTTTTTTTCTCTCTCTCTGTTCATCCCCTTCATCTCAATTTGCTTATCTCCTATCTCTCTCCACCTCTCTTTCTCTCCCTCCCTCCCTCTCTCTCTCTGTTTGTGGATTCTCTGCATTATCACCATTTTTCCCTTTTCTCTCTCTCTGTTCATCCCCTTCATCTCAATTTGCTTATCTCCTTTTTTT
>NW_028234417.1:32667938-32675438 GCF_977035675.1 Penaeus japonicus
GGGGAGGGGAGGGGAGGGGAGGGGAGGGAGGGAAGGGAAGGAGGGAGGGGAGGGCGGAGAGGAGAAAGGGAGAAGAGGTGAGAGGGGAGGGAAGAGGGGAGGGAGAGGGGAGGGAATAGAGGAAGAGGGAGGGATAAATAGGGGAGAGGAGGCAGGCCAGCAGAAGGGGAAAAGGATGGAGGGAGGGAGGAGAGAGCCAGAAATCGGGGAAAAAAAGAAAAGTATTTCAGGATAAAATGTATCTGGATAAAGAAAGCTGGAGGAGAGGATGAGCTGAGAGGATGGAAAAAAGAATGTATTCAGGATAAAAGGGGAATGAAAAGATATGATGATTCTGATATAAGATTCTAGAATACGATGATGATGAATGACGATAATGAATATTTAATGTTAGAAATATATAAGATGAAATAGATAGAGATGAAATAGATGAGGATAGATAGGATGAAAGATGGAGAGATAGATAGATAGAGATGGATATATATATATATATATATATATATATATATATATATATATATATAAATATCTATGAGAAATATATATATATATATATATTATATATATATATAAATATAGATAGATCGGGATATATATATATATATATATATATATATATATATATATTTATATATATTATATACTATAGAGAGAGAGAGAGAGGAGAGAGACGAGAGAGAGAGAGAAGAGAGAGAGAGGAGAGAGAGAGAGAGAGAGAGAGAGGTAGATAGATAGGTAGATAGATAGGTTGAGAGCGAGAGAGAGAGACGATAGAGAGAGAGAGAGAGAGAGAGAGAGAGAGAGAGAGAGAGGTATAGACGAGAGAGAGAAGAGGAGAGGTTTTTAGAGAGGAGAGAGAGAGAGAGAGAGAGAGAGAGAGAGAGAGAGAGAGAGAGAGAGAGAGAGAGAGAGAGAGAGAGAGAGAGAGAGAGAGAGAGAGAGAAAGAAAGAGAGAGAACTAGAAAAAAAAAGACAGAGAACGAGAATAGGAATGAAAGAGAGAAAAACTAAGGAAAGATTAGAACGAGAGAGAGAAAAGGAGAGGACAGAGGGATGTGATCGCCCCCCATTTAAACTATTCACAAACGTATAAAAGCACGGAGCATGTTTTGCATTTGGGTTCAGATGGAAGCAATTGATAATGTACAAATGCATCGAGGTGCATTGGAAGCGTGTGATTACAATGGTCCGACTTATTTGTTGTGTTTGTTGGCATAAATGTTTGAATATGACGTGTGTGTGTTTTTGTTGTAGTCATTTCGTCGACTCTGAGGCTATTTGTGACTCGAAAAGGGGAAAAAAGGGGAAAAAAGGGGAATCAGTAAAAATAGATTGAAAGTGAATACTGTAACTAAGATATAGGGTAAGGGAAATGATGATTGGCAAGTATTGATTAAAATTTTCAGATAGATAGAGAGAGAAAGAGGGAGGGAGAGAGAGAGGGAGAGAGTGAGTGAATAAGTGAGTGAGTGAGTGAGTGAGTGAATGAGTGAGTGAGTGAGTGAGTAAGTTAGTGAGTGAATGAATGAGTGAGTGGGTGAGTGAGTGAGTGAATGAGTGAGTGAGTGAATGAGTGAGTGAGTGAGTGAGTTAGTGAGCGAGTGAGTGAGTGAGTGAATGAGTGAGTAAGTGAGTGAGTGAGAGAGAGAGAGAGAGAGAGAGAGAGAGAGAGAGAGAGAGAGAGAGACAGACAGACAGACAGACAGACAGACAGACAGAGAAAGAGAAAGAGAAAGAGAGTGAGTTAGTGAGTGAGTGAGTGAGTGAGAGAGAGAAAGAAAGAGAAAAGACCAGCAATAAACCAAACGAAAGAGGGGAAAGAGAGAGCAAGAGAAGTAATCGGTTTTCCCACGCCAATGAGGATCAGAAAGGGGGAGAGAGAGAAAAGCAAAGGAAGAATGAACAACAAAACAAAACAAAACAAAACTAATGTAGCGGACAGGAAGCACCATAGAGGTTTTAACGTTTGAGTTTAGTGCTTGAACAGGAGGCTCAGTCTAGATAACAGGCAAATTTAATGCCGAAGAGGAAAGCGACTTAGATAACACGGGAGTTTAATGCTGAACAGGATATCAGATTAAGAGTATTTCATGCTGAAGATGAACCCAATCTTGAGAACTAACTCTCACCCGAAAATCCATTTTTTCTCTACCGCCAAATCAACCTATCTACCTCATCTGACTACCAAAATCGAATCAATTGCTTGCTAGGCCATGGTCAACCCACCCACAAATGTGTATCACAATCCGCCCGTAACTTTTGGATATAATTCCGCTGACAGATCGAGGAACCGATCACCTAGTCAATAATCAAAAGCCAAAACGTAAGTAGGTGATTAACGAATGTAACGACAGTCAAGTGATAATTCTAATCATGACATTGGTTCCGATGATGTTGATTGCAATGAAGATACCGATGATGTTGATTGCAATGAAGATACCGATGATGTTGATTGCAATGAAGATACCGATGATGTTGATTACAATGAAGATACCGATGATGTTGATTGCAATGAAGATACCGATGATGTTGATTGCAATGAAGATACCGATGATGTTGATTGCAATGAAGATACCGATGATGTTGATTACAATGAAGATACCGATGATGTTGATTGCAATGAAGATACCGATGATGTTGATTGCAATGAACATGTGATCAATGATAGCAATAGTGCTTGTAGTTTTAATGATAATGCTATAACATCAACAAACGTAGCATCGAGTAATGATAATAACAATAAAAAAAATTGTAGACTCTCCCCATAAGAAGGCTTGCAAATTCAGCACCGACGGCAATGATAGCTTGCAAATGGGGTTTTGATCACCTTTAGACCAGCTTGGCAATATTAGTGTGTTGCTAGTCAGCCAAATCGAACATACAGAACACTTGTGCCTAATGAGGTTGTTCATATTCATAAAATTTCTATCATTGAAATTGACTATTTTTGGAGGATGGGGGGGGGGGTTGTATGTCTGTTTGATTATTGATGTGTATGGTTGTGACTGTGTTTTGTATGAATGTTTTTGTTTATGTTTGTGTGTGTATGCATGTATGTACATGCACATGCATATACACATACACATACACACACATATACGTGTGTGTACATATACATGCATGCATACATATATACATACATACATACATACATACATACATACATACATACATAAATACATATCAACACATATACATACATACATGTACATATACATATTAATATACATATACATATACATACACACATACCTGCATACACACATAGACATAACACATAGCCATGATTGACCTCTAAAACAAAAAGGGAAGAGAAGAGAAAATACAGGATGAATTAGGTCAAGGCACAGATGCTTAAGTATGAATGAACGCGAACATACTCTAGCATAAAAAAATGTCGATATCAAATATTTGCTCTTATATCTTATCGAAGAAGGAACACTGAATTAAAGATACATTCCTTTTTTTTATGTGTTGACCTGCCTCATAAATAGGAATGGATTTCATGATTTGTGAGTCTTTTTTTATTATTAAGATATACGATGTTGAAATGCAAAGTTCAAAGTAAAAACAAAGTTAAATTTTAAAAAAAGGAAGAAGGAAAAAAAAATGTCTCTTGAATAGGAATAATTTTCATGACTTGTTGCAGTATTTTTTCTTTTCTACATATACGTTTTTGAAATACGAAGTTAAATAAAAATAGAAAAAGAAAGAAAAAAAAAACAACAACAACAGTTTATTGCAAAAAAAGTGAATGACTTGCAAAACTAACTTTATCATATGCAACATTTTGAGCCACAATTCCGCCCCCTCCCCCCCCCCCCCACACACACACTCGTACCTGTATAGATATATTAAAAACGACACTCACTCGACATTTGTATATTTACCCCGCCGCCCACATGGAAGAGAAATTTCTTTTCCCCGCCGCCCACGTAACATGAGGTTTTCCCCTCTCGCTATTCACCCAGACTAGGGAACTTTTAGGCGTTGGGGGAGAGGGGAAGGGGAGGGGAAAGGGGAGGGGGGAAGAGGGGGAGGGGGGGTCTTTGTTCACCTTTTTTATACCCCCTTGCGTCTCTTTCTTGCCTCGGAAAATAGGTCACCGAAAATCTGTTTGCGTTGTGTGTATATGTGATTTCGCTTATATGCTTTCTCTTTTCTTTCGTTTTTTTTTTTTTTTTTTTTTTTTTTTTTTTTTTTAATCCTTTCCGATCTTCGAGTCGATTTATTTTTGTTTTTTGTTTTTCTTTTCCTGCGATATTTTCTCTCTCTCTCTCTCTCTGTCTCTCTCTCTCTCTCTCTCTCTCTCTCTCTCTCTCTCTCTCTCTCTCTCTCTCTCTCTCTCTCTCTCTCTCTCTCTCTCTCTCTCTCTCTCTCTCCTGCCCTCCCTCCCTCCCTCTCTCTCTCTCTCTCTCTCTCTCTCTCTCTCTCTCTCTCTCTCTCTCTCTCTCTCTCTCTCTCTCTCTCTCTCTCTCTCACTCACTCACTATCTTCGCTCTTTCATAAACACATATACATACATACATACATACGTACATCCGTACGTACATACGTACATCCGTACACCCGTACATCCGTACATACATCCATCCATCCATCCATCCATCCATCCATCCACCCATCCATCCATCCATCCATCCATCCATCCATCCATCCATCCATCCATCCATCCATCCATCCATCCATACGTATGGATCTCTACATACCTACAACGACCCATACATCCATACATACATACATCCATTTTGCGTCTTCCTCCCACATTCTGTCTCTCCATTCCTTCCCCCCTTACCCCCCCTCCCCCCCGCCCCCATATCCTTCCCCCAGAACGCCATTGACTGAGGCACATTAAGGAGTATTGTATAGTCTCAATGACCCTCTTTGCCCCTTCCCTCCCCCCCCTTCTCTTCTCTTCCCCTCCCCCCTGCCCCTTCTTCCCTTCCCTTCCCTCTCGTATACCTGCTTCTCTTCTCTCTCTCCTCCCCCCCCACCCCCCATCCTAACTTCTTCGTCCTTCCCTTATTCTTTCGGACTCTCTCCCTCTACCCCCCTCTCACACCCTTTTCCTAACCCTTCTATCCTACCTCAACCCTTCCCTCATCCCCCTCCCCCTCACCCCTTCCGACCAATACCCCCTTCCCCACATTCCCACCCCATCACCACCCAACCCCCAACCCCTACCCCCACACACCTCCACCTCCACCTCCATCCCCACCCCCATCACCACCCAACCCCCTACCCCAACCCCTACCCCTCCTTCCACCCCCACACCACACACCTCCCCCCCATAACCCCCCCAAACCTACCCTTCCCCACCCCCCCACTCCCCCCCCAAAAAAAAAGAAAAACGGTGCCATATTGCCCTAGCGGGGGGTCTGCCTCCGTGGCATGAATATTAAAACCCTTCTCCCCCCTTCCCCCCCCCGCCTCGGCCGATGCCCTCTCGCTGCCTCGCCACCTCCTCCCTGCGCGGCCGTGGCTGAACGCGACTGGACACCCATTAAAGAGGGGGGGAGGGGAATGGGGATAGGGAGGGGGGTAGGGGGAGGGGGATGGGGATAGGGAGGGGGGTAGGGGGAGGGGGATGGGGATAGGGAGGGGGAGGGGGAAGGGGATGGTGGGGGGAAGAGGTAGTAAGGAAAGGGAGGGGGGTAGTAGGGGAGGGGGAGTGGGAGTAGCAGGGGAGGGGGCAGTTGGGTGGGTTGGGGGTGGGGGTGTTAGGGGGAGTAAGAAAGTAGGGGTGAAGAGGGGAAGGGTGGGGAAGGGGGAGGAATTTGCTTATTTTTCGGTACGTAATCTGTTGAAGGAGTGGAAGGCGAAGGAGGAAGTGGGAGAGGAGGAGAAGGTGGAGGAGAGGAAGGGGGAGGGGTGAGATGGATGTGGGGGAGGAAGGGGGGAGGGGGAGGAGGGAGAGAAAGAGGAGGAAGAAGAGAAGAAGGAGGAAGAGGAGGAGGAGGAAGAAGAAGAAGAGGAGGAGGAGGAAGAGGAAGATGAAGAGGAAGGGAGGGGGAGGAGGAGGGGAGGAGGAGGAAGATATATTTTGTTGAAGTATTTTTTTTTCTATGTTGTCGGCCATGTTCAAATTTGCAATTAGCGTTACTATTATTTTGTGTTGTCATTATCATCTATTTATTAGTAGTAGTGTTTGTAGTAGCAGTAGTGATATTTACAATTTCTATTTATTTGCTACTACTACTACTACTACTACTACTACTATTGCTGTTACTATTACTACTACTATTGCTACCATTACTATTGCTACTACTAGTGCTACCTGTATTATTACTACTACTGCTGCTACTATTACTATTATTACTACTACGACTACTTCTTGTACTACTAACACTACTACTACTACTGCTACTGCTACTACTGATGCTGCTGCTACCATCATTAAAACTATTATCATTTTCACCATCATCATTATTACCAATATCACTGATAACTCACAAGTCTATTTTTCCTATATTTATTCTCATGAATTATAGGATAGCGACAATAATGACACAGTTAATTTCATAAATTGCAGTGATACAAGAATAATTACAGTAGCATCAGCAACAAACACTGTATCAGTAACCCCCCCCCCCAAAAAAAAAAAAGATAAATAAATAAATAAATAAAAATAAAAAAATAAATGCAACAACAGAATTAAAAGAATTATATAGCAATATCGTGCATCTGACAATCAATATTAGATATAGGAATAAAAATGGTCCCATTGAATGGTTAATAATGGCAGTAAATTGATAATTGAATGAATTGCAAGGTAATAGGTGGACTCTCCATGCAGTGTTACCAACATGGCATCTTGAATTCTATTGACACGCTGACCGCGACAACTGACCTTGTTCGGTTACGGGGAATATTAGAGAGAAATAGTGATGGTGATAGTGATGATGGTGGTGGTGATGGTGAAAGTGATGATGGTGGTTAGAAAAGTGAAGCGAAGGAAAGACGTAGATGTAGATTACAGATAGACAAGTTAAATTTAGTGATAGATAGCTATATAGAAAAAAAAAGAAAAAGATAGAGGGAAAAATAATTAAATGAATAATCATATAAATATAAATTAATGATTATAATGACGACATAAACGAAGATAATAACAACAGTATCAAAAAGATATCATAAAAGAAAAAAAATATATATATACACATTTTCCCTAAGGCGACGTAATAGTAAAGGTGCCAACACTCTCCAGCAACATTTTCTATTTCCATGTTTTTCATTCAAAAACTAATTACATCTTGGACGTCGACTTACACACCTTGGCATTATCTTGGCACTTTCTTCTGTCTCCCTCTCTCTCTCTGTCGCGTTACTATAAATTGGGCAACGGAAATCGATTATAATACTCGAAAATTATACCTTTTGGTGAAGGAAGGAGAACTTGTGAAATGTGTCTTTTATTTCGTGTTTCGGTTGTTGCGCGTTTGTGAGAGGGAGGAGAGAGAGGGAGGAGAGGAGGGGAGGGAGGGAGAGAGGGGGAGGGGA
>NW_028234417.1:32677938-32682938 GCF_977035675.1 Penaeus japonicus
CATCTCACGATAAACTTTTGAAAGACGTCAACATTCGGTAGAAATAGAACGCCACAGATTCACAGTATTGCAATCCTTATCACCATCATCATCATCATTATCATCACCATAATCTTCATCATCTTCTGTCATCGCCTCGAGTTAGTTACAAAGTTGCAGTGAAATCACATATATTTTCTGAACACATATATAAAAACAAAAACAAAAACCGCACGTTTTTCTCACGGGATGTCAAAATAGCGAACGAGGAAAACAGAAAATGCCAGAACTTCGACATTGGAACTTAGATTAAACCGCGTTTGTGGAAGTTCTCGAAACTTCAGAAAAGAAAAAAAATAATGTTCGAAATCCTGTGTGTGTCTATATGTAGAGAAAGAATTGTTTTTGTGTAATGATTAAAATGATAGAGATTGTTAAAGCTATCGGTGATGATCATAATTTGATATCAGATAAAAATACAAAAAAAAAAAAAAAAAAAAATAGACGAAAGAAAACACAGGCAAACAAAAGTAGGATGGAAATAGGAACGGAGAATGATAAAAGGTGGGAAAATAGATCCAAAATAAATTTTCAAAAGTGAGATAAATTTTTGGAGTTGGAGTTAGACCGATATACACTTTTAAAATGATAGCGTGTTCAGTTATTTGTGTGTGTTGGGCCGTATTGAATAAGAATGAGTCATTGACGCGAGTAATCATAGATGCGGGGAGAGAGAGAGAGAGAGAGAGAGAGAGAGAGAGAGAGAGAGAGAGAGAGAGAGAGAGAGAGAGAGAGAGAGAGAGAGAGAGAGAGAGAGAGAGAGACATACAGACAGAGAGAGAAAGATACAGAGAGAGAAAGATACAGAGAGAGAAAGGGAGACATACAGAGAGAGAGAGAGAAAAAAAAAAAAACGGAAAAAAATCACCATCCTATCACAACCCAAATCAAGCGAAACCACCACAACGTCAACCCAATATGACTGACATGCAATACTTTGGCATCCTCACGAATAAGGGTACGGTGTCTCGTCCTCAAGGAAACCGTATTATCACGTAGACTTGGTTTCATGACCTATTCTGACCTCGTGACCTCATGTGACCTGTTCTTTGATAATTGGTGTTGTTGTTGCTGTTTTGTTTTGTATTTATTAGTATTTATTTATGTTTCGCTCTTGAATGATGTGTCGAAGGAAAGTCCACGTAACTATATAACTCTACATAAATGTTCATAACTTTCAGATCTCGCGATAAACTTTTGAAAATACAACGCCACAGATTCACAGTATTGCAATCCTTATCACCATCATCATCATCATCACCATAATCATCATCTTCTGTCATCGCCTCGAGTTAGTTACAAAGTTGCAGTGAAATCACATATATTTTCTGAACACATATATAAAAACAAAAACATACCGCACGTTTTTCTCACGGGATGTCAAAATAGCGAACGAGGAAAACAGAAAATGCCAGAACTTCGACATTGGAACTTAGATTAAACCGCGTTTGTGGAAGTTCTCGAAACTTCAGGAAAAAAAATAATAATGTTCGAAATCCTGTGTGTGTCTATATGTAGAGAAAGAATTGTTTTTGTGTAATGATTAAAATGATGAAGATTTATAAAGCTATCGTTAATAAGCACAATTTGATAGATTATCAGATTTAAAAAAAAGACGAAAGAAAACACAGGCACACTAAAGCAGGATGGAAATAGGAACGGAGAATGATAAAAGGTGGGAAAATAGATCCAAAATAAATTTTCAAAAGTGAGATAAATTTTTGGAGTTGGAGTTAGACCGATATACACTTTTAAAATGATAGCGTGTTCAGTTATTTGTGTGTGTTGGGCCGTATTGAATAAGAATGAGTCATTGACGCGAGTAATCATAGATGCGGAGAGAGAGAGAGAGAGAGAGAGAGAGAGAGAGAGAGAGAGAGAGAGAGAGAGAGAGAGAGAGAGAGAGAGAGAGAGAGAGAGAGAGAGAGAGAGAGAGAGAAAGAGAGTGTACCCCTCCTAAAATGATAAGTAAATAAATATGTAGATGATTTAATAAATGAAGTCATTGAATAAACCCACAAGGCCACACTGAAGATATTTCCTCCAAAAAGAGTACGTCCCAGATATTCCGCCACCCCCCCTTCCCTCCCCTCCCCCCTCCCTATATTCAGTCCCCCTTCCTTCCTCCACTCCCCTTCCCCACCCCACCCCACTCCACCCCCACCCCCCCACAACCCATAATGGCTTCGACAGTTAACCAAGCTGTAGTCATGACCTCCTCTCACCCCCCTCCCTCTCCCCACTCTCCCCTCCCCCCTCTCTAAGGCCACTTTGACACCCGCACTGAATTTACAACACCCTTCCCCCCCCTCCACACCTCCCTCTCTTCCTCCTTCTCTCCTTAACCCCACTCTTCTACTTCTCCTCCTCTTCCTTCTCTTTCTTCTCCTTTTCCTCCTCCTCTTCCTCTTTTTCCTCCTCCTCCCCTTCCTCCTCCTCCTTTTCTTCTTCTTCCTCCTCCTCTACCTCTTCTACTTCTCCTCCTCCTTCTCCTCTTCCTCCTCTCCTTCTTCCTCCTCCTCCTTCCCCCCCCCCCTTCCTCCTCCCCATCCTACTCCTCTCCTCCTCCTCCTTCTCCTCCTCCTCTACCTCCTCTCCTCCTCCTCTACCTCCTCTCCTCCTCCTCCTCCTTCCCCCGTCCTCCGCCTCTCATCCTCCCCCTTCCCCCCTCCTCCGCCTCCCCCCATTGTCCCCCCAACCCCCCTCCCCCACTCTGTGTACTATGCTGGTGGCCAAAGAGCTTTTCACTTAAGGGGTAGACCCCCCTTGATGAAGGTGGGACTCCCAATAATCATTTTTTATTTATACGGCCAAGCACGCTCATATACGCAGACACATACACACCGTACACACACACACACACACACACACACACACACACACACACACACACACACACACACACACACACACACACACATACACACACACACACACACACACACGCGCGCGCGCGCGCGCGGCTAAGCACAAGTACAAGCACACACGCACTCCAGTTACTGCAACCTTTTCGAAACGTCTTTTGCTTCACTTATTAATTAAAGGTATTTCGTTACCCCCCTCCCCCCCACCTCCAATCCTCCATCCCCCATCCCCTACCTTCCTTCCCCACCCCCTACCCACCCCCTACCCACCACCCACGAGCGCATAAAGGCAATGCTTGCGTAAAACCGAGGGCGTATATTGAAATTTGCCGCTCCTCGTTCTTTCCCTCTCCCCCACTCCCTCCTTCCTTCCCTCTCCCCCACTCCCTCCTTCCTTCCCTCTCCCCCACTCCCTCATTCCTTCCCTCTCCCCCACTCCCTCATTCCTTCCCCCTTCCCCACTACCTCCTTCCTTCTCTCTCTCCTCTAGTCCCTCCTTCCTTCCCACTCCCCCACTCCCTCCTTCCTTCTCTCTCTCCCACTCCCTCCTTCCTTCCCTCTCACCCCACGCCCTCATTCCTTCCCTCTCCCCCACTCCCTCCTTCCTTCCTTCTCCCCCACTCCCTCCTTCCTTCCCCCTCCCCTACTACCTCCTTTCTTCCTCCTCTCCCACTACCTCCTTCCTTCTCTCTCTCCTACTCCCTCCTTCCTCCCCTATCCTCCACTCCCTCATTTCTTCCCCCTCCCCCACTACCTCCTTCCTTCCCTCTCCCCCACTCCCTCCTTCCTTCCCCCTCCCCTACTACCTCCTTTCTTCCTCCTCTCCCACTACCTCCTTCCTTCTCTCTCCCCCACTCCCTCCTTCCTTCTCTCTCTCCCACTCCCTCGTTCCTACCCTCTCCCCCACTCCCTCCTCCCTTCCCTCTCCTCCAATCCCTCCTTCCTTCCCTCTCCCCCACTCCCTCCTTCCTTCTCTCTCTCCCACTCCCTCCTCCCTTCCACCTCCTCCACTCCTTCCTTCCTTCCCCCTCCCTCTCTGCCACCTTCCTTCCCCCCTTCCTCGCGTTCTCCTGTCAACCTCTCCCTCGCCCGTTTCTTCCTTCGGTTTTGCATCCCCCCTTCCTCCTTCCTCTCCTTCATTCCCTCCTACCTTCCCCCTACTTCGCTTTCTCTTTCCTTCCTCTTCCCCTCTCCCTCCCTACCTTCCTGCTCCATCCTATCTTCCTTCTCCCTCACTCCCTCATTCTCCTTGCCCTAATACCCTCCCTTTTCCCCTCCTTCCATCTCTCTTCTACTTACATCCCCCTCTCGTCCCTTCCTCCTCCTCTTCTCCGTCTCTTCCCTGTCCTCTTTTCTTCTCTCCCTCCTCCTCTTTCCCTCTTCTTTCCACCTCTTCACTTCTGTCCCTTCGGACCTTTCCTTTCTTTCCTCCCACTACCCTCTCCCCTCCCTCTCCAACCCCCTCTCGGCCTCTCCCTCTCTAGCCCCCCTCCCTGCCTCTCCCTCTCCAGCCCCCCTCTCTGCCCCTCCCTCTCCAACCCCCCTCCCTGCCTCTCCCTCTCCAACCCCCCTCCCTGCCCCTCCCTCTTCACTTGTTCCCTCACTCCCCCCGCTCCCCCCTACCGCTCCACCCCCCACCCCCCAATCGCGTCCCTATAACCCCTTCGCCCTCTCCCACTCCACCGTTCCCCCTCCCATCCCTTCATCCCTCTACACCCCCTCCCTCCACACACCCCCCCTTCCCCAACTGACTCGTGTCACACCCCTTCCCCCCCTCCTCCTCCCCCCTCCCCCCTCCCCCTCCTACTAGTGTGCGGTAACTGTTCGTCTAACAAAGCCTCCATTAACAAGTCATTTGCATAATTTATCAGCTCTCTCGCCGTTCCCCCGGGCCAATATTGAGCCTACTGGAAGAGAGCGGAAGGGAGATTGGAGAAGCGTTGGTAAAAGAGGAAAGGAAAGAAAGAAAGAAAGAAAAATAAGGAAAAAAAGAAAGAAAGAAAGAGAGGAAGAAAGAAGGTAAAGAGGAAAGGAAAGAAAGAAAGAAAGAAAAGTAGTAAGGAAATAAGGAAAGAAAGAAAGAAAAATAAGGTGACG
>NW_028234417.1:32685438-32692938 GCF_977035675.1 Penaeus japonicus
AGAGAGAGCGAGAGGGAGAGAGAGAGAGAGAGAGAGGAGAAGAGAAGAGAGAGAGAGAGAGAGAGAGAAGAGAAGAGCGAGCGAGAGAGGAGGAGAGAGAGAGAGAGAGAGCGAAGAGAGAGAGAGAGAAGAAAGAGAAGAGAGAGAGAGAGAGAGAGAGAGAGAGAGAGAGAGAGAGAGAGAGAGAGAGAGAGAGAGAGAGAGAGAGAGAGAGAGAGAATAACGGACGTGACAGAAGGAATACTTCCGATGACACTGGGAATGGGAATAGACCTCTTAGAGCTTAATTAAGTGGGAATGTTGGAATTTGCTGCCAACACCGTGACAACGTATGAGGGGTTTCTCTTCTGGTGGAAGGAAGGGAAAGGGAGGGAAGGAGAAAGAGAGGGAAGGGGGAAGAATAGATGGAAAGGAAGAGAAGGGATAGGGAGGGAAGGAGAAAGAATAGGTGGAAAGGAACAGAAGGGAAAGGGTGGGAATGGGAAAGAAGGGAAAGGGAGGGAACGTGGGAAGGGGAAGGAAAGGGAGGGAAGGGGAAAGAATAGATGGAAAGGGAGTGAAGGGAAAGAGAGGGAACGTGGGAAGGGAAAGAGAGGGGAGGGGAGAGAAAGGGAGGGAACGTGAGAAGAGAAAGGAGGGAGAGGGAGAGAAAGGGAGGGAAAATGAGAGAAGGGGAGAAAAAGAGAGAGGGAACGTGCGAAGGGAAAAAAAGGGAAGGAAAGAGAAAGAGACGAAGTGAGAACACGAGGGGCCGGAGGAAGGATAGGAATGAAAGGAAGGAAAGGAAAAAGGGAGGGTACGAGGAAGGGCATGGCGAAACAGAGAAGAGGCAACATTGGAAAAAGGGACAAGGAAATGAATGGAGAAGGAAGGAGAGGGCAAAGGGAATAAGGGAGAAGCGAGGAAGTGAGGATACGAAAAGGAAGAAGATGTAGAGAGAGATAGAGAAAGAGAAAACACACACACACACAGATAAGAAAAGGGGGAAGATACAGAGAGAGAGAGAGAAAGAGAAAGAAAACACACACACACACACACACAGAAACAAACAAACACTTCTACCAACACACACAAACAAACAAAAACAAAAACAAAAACAAAAAAACTAAACATCCCCACACACACGCTGTCAATCAAAGCTTCCATATCGTAATACCCATTTAATCAAAACCAAGAACTCCCAAGTTAATGAAATCGGGCGTGTATTCCCGGGGAAAACTCAAAGACCCGAGTGACTTCATTCCTGAATTCTGAAATGCAGATGGATCCTGAAATGGATTCGGAAATGGATTAGATGGATGCGTGTCTGAGTCGTCTAGATTGGGCGATGCTTGTTTTTTGTTTTTTGTTTTTTTTCTTGCGTTTCAGGATGGATGGGATGAATGGAGAGGGAGAGAAGAGAGAGGGAGATAAGGGAGAGGGAGAGAAGAGAGATGGAGAGAGGGAGATAAGGGAGAGGGAGGAAGGGAGAGAGGGAGAAAGGGAGAGGAGGGAGAGGGAGAAAAGGAGATAAGGGAGAGGGAGATATAGAGGGAAGAGAACAGGAGAGAACGAGAGGGAGAAAAAGCAGAGGGGGAAAAAGAGAGAAGGAGAGGGAGATAGGGAGAGAAGAGAGAAAGAGAGGGAGAATGTGATAAGGAGAAGGAGAGGGAGAAAAGGAGAAAAGGGAGAAGGAGAAATAGAGAGAAGGGAACGGGAGAGAACGAGAGGGGGAAAGGCATATAAGCAGAGGTAGAAATAGATAGAAGGAGAGGTAGATAGGGAGATAAGAGAGAGAGAAAGGGAGAAAGTGATAAGGGGAAGGAGAAAGGGAGAGAAAGAGAGGGAGAAAGGGAGATAAAAAGAGGGGGGAAGGAGATAAGGAGAGGGGAAAAAGGGATAATTAAGGAGAATGAGAGGGAGAAAGAGAAAAGAATAGGGAGAAAGTGAGAGAAGGAGAGGCATAAAAGGAGAGATAAAAAGTGAAAGAGTGGGGAATGGGAAGGAAGATGTGAGAAAGAGAAGAGAGATGGGTGAGAGGGAGAGGAAACGAGAAAGGAAGGGACAAAGAAATGGAGAGACAGAAAGAGAGAGAGAGAGAGAGAGAGGGAGATAAAAAGTGAGAGAGAGAGAAAGAGAAAAACAGAGAAAAAACAACAAACAAACAAACACACAGAAACAAAAGGATAAAAAAAAGAAACACACAAACAAACAAGAATAGAAGGAATACTCGCGTGCCTGAAAACAACAACAACAACAACATCTCAAAAAAAAAAAAAAAAAAAGAATCTTTCCGAAAATTCTCGTGATCAAATAAACCACAAACAATAATTTTCATTCATGTTCCGGTCTTGAGTTCGCAGTCGGTCTAGAGTCCCTCACCACACGAGCAATTTCATAGATATTATATAGATTCGAATCCATCCAATCAAGGTGGAAATTGATAATCGTCTGGAGAATCATTTTCCATTAAGCTTATTTTCGGCAGTCAATTATTGGTGTTTTCTCGCTTTCTTTCTCTGTCCGTCTGTCTGTTTGTTTGTCTGTCTCTGTCGCCCTCAATCTCTTTCTGTCTCTGTCTCTGTCTCTCTCTCTGTCTCTGTCTCTCTCTCTCTCTCTGTCTCTCTCTCTCTCTCTCTCTCTCTCTCTCTCTCTCTCTCTCTCTCTCTCTCTCTCTCTCTCTCTCTCTCTCTCTCTCTCTCTCTCTCTTTCTCTTTCTACATATATACCTATATATCTATATCTATATCTATTCACCTGTTTACCAACCCTCTCAATCTCTCACTATATCTCTTTCTATCTATCTGTCTCCATTTATCAGTTTGTCTGTCCCTCTCTATTTATCTCTCTCTTTTGATTTTTTATATCTGTCTTTTCATATCTTAATCTTTTTTTTTTTCTTTTTTTTTCTTTTTTCTTTTTTTAGCTTTTCACCGTAAAAATAACAGCCGCTGTGGTTGAATTTGGTAATCGTGGTTTTTCGTGTTGCCAAAGATGAGGTACATTATGAGCTTCTGATTTTTCTCTTTTCTTTTCTTTTCCCCCCCCCCCCCCCCCCCCCCCCCCCCCCCCCCCCCCCCCCCCCCCCCCCCCCCCCGTGGGGTTTCTTCTTTTCTTTTCTTCTCGATCGATGTTTTCTTTCTGTACAGGGTGGTTAGGTTGTGGTAGGGATAACTCAACAAAAAAAAAAAAAAATCTTAGAGCGGGTGGGATCCTATTAGAGGGGGGGAGAGGGGATAGGTAGAGGAGGGAAGAGGGGGGTAATAGGGGGTTGGTGTGGGGGGGAAAGGTAGTGGGAGAGGGGGGGAGAAAGGAGAAGAAGAATAAGGAGAAGAAGGAGGGGGAGAAGGAGAAGAAGAAGAAGAAGAAGAAAGTAGAAGTGATGGGGAAAAGAGAAGAAGAAGTTGAAGGGAGTAGAATAGTGGGTAATAAATAGAAGCATTAAAAATGAAGAAAGAAAGAGTATATAGAGTATTAATAAGGAAAAAAAGACAAAAAAAGAAAAGAAAAGAAAAGAAAAGAAATGAAGAAAAAAAAACACGAAGAAGAAGAAGAAAAGAAGTCCAAGAAAAAATAGAAGAAAGAGAGAACAGAGAGAGGGAGAGAGAGAGAGAGAGAGCATAGAGACTCAAGTCTGACAAATGCTTTTTGTAACGATCTTAACCCCTCAATCTTGAAAGAGAAGAAGATATGGCTTTTATGGACTCGCAAAATGTATAAGGGGGGAGGGGGGAGGAGGGGAAGTGGGAGGGAGAGATGGGGAAGGGGAGTGAGAGGGAAGGGGGAGGAGAGGGGAGGGGAAAGGGGGAGGAGAGGGAAGAGAGAGGAGGGGGAGGGGGGAGGAGAGGGAAGAGAGAGGAGGGGAAAGGGGGAGGAGAGGGAAGAGAGAGGAGGGAAGGGGTATGAGAGGGAGGAGAGAGGAGGGGGAGGGGGGAGAAGAGGGAAAAGAGAGGAGGGGGAGGGGGGAGGAGAGGGAAGAGAGAGGAGGGGAAAGGGGGAGGAGAGGGAAGAGAGAGGAGGGGGAGGGGGGAGGAGAGGGAAGAGAGAGGAGGGGAAAGGGGGAGGAGAGGGAAGAGAGAGGAGGGGGAGGGGGGAGGAGAGGGAAGAGAGAGGAGGGAGGATTAGGGTCTAGGTCGAGGAGAGGGAAGAGAGAGGAGGGAAAGGGGTATGAGAGGGAGGAGAGAGGAGGGGAGAGGGGTGGAGAGGGGGATGTAGAGTTGAAGAATGAGGGAAAAACGATCAGGAGGGGGGGAGGGGGTGAGTGAGGCGAGGGAGGAGAGGAGGAGGGGAAAGGGGGAGGAGAGGGAAAGAGGGTAAGATGAGAGGAGGGGGAGGGGTGTTGAGGAGGGAGGGAAGTGAGAGAGGCGGGGAAAAGGGTTGTGAGGAGTAGGGTGAAAGAGAGAGAGGAGGGGGAGGGGGGAGGAGAGGAAGAGGGATGAGAGAGGGAGGGGAGAGGGGGAGGAGGGGGAAAAGAGAGGAGGGGGAAAGGGGGAGGAGAGGGATGAAGAGTTCAAAGAGGAGTGGTGGGGAAGGGGTAGTTGAGAGGGAGGATTGAGTGAGAGGAGGGGGGTGGAGGGGGAGAGAACGAGGGAATTTGAGAGGAGGGGGAGGGCTGTAGGTAGGACGAGAGGAAGATAGAGAGGAGGGGAAAGGGGAGGAGAGTGGTGAAGTAGAGAGATTGAGGGGAGGGGGATGTGGGGGGGAGAGTGGAGTGGAAGAGGGAGGGTAGGGAAAGGGTGGAGGTTGGCGGAAGCTGAAGAGGAGGGGGGGAGGGGGGAGGACGAGGGGGAAAGAGGAGGAGGGGAAAAGGGGGAGGAGGGGATGGGATAAAGAGAGAGGAAGGGGGAAAGGGGGGTAGGGGAGGGGATGAGTTAGAAGAGTAGAGGATGTGGGGTTAAGGCGGGGTATGTTATGAGAGGGAGAGAGTAGTGGAGGGGGAGGGGGGTAGAAGGATTGGGAAAAGTAGAGGAGGGTGGGGGGTTGGGATTGGGGGTGAGGCGAGAGGGAAGATAGATGAGGTAGGGGGATAGGTGGGAAGGAGAGGGATAAGAGTGAGAGGTGGGGGTAGGGGGGAGGAGAGGAAGCATGCAGAGGAGGGGAAAGAGTAGATAGGAAAAAGATAAAAAAGGGTGAATGGAGAGGGAAAAGATAAGGAGGGGAAAGGGGCGAGGCGAGCGGTAGAGGATAGAGGAGGAGGGGAAGGGTTATTTCGGTGAGGAGGTACGAGAGGAGGGGGCGGGGGGGAGAGTAAGAGGAAAAGAGAGGAGGGGGAGGGGGGAGGAGAGGGAAGAGAGAGGAGGGGAAGGGGGAGGAGAGGGAAGAGAGAGGAGGGGGGAGGGGGAGGAGAGGAAAGAGGAGGAGGGGGGGAAGGAGGGGGAGAGATTGAGGGAAAAGAGAGTGAGGGGATAAAGGGAGGATGCGGGAAGAGAGAAGGAGGGGGAGGGGGAGGGGAGGGAGAGGGGAAGAGAGAGGGGGGTGGAAAGTGAGGTGAGTAGAGAGGTGCATAAGAGAGAGGAGGGTAAGCAAAGGGGTATGAGTCGGAGGAGTGGGGAGGGAGCGGGTGTGGATGAGAAGAGGGTGAAGAGAGAGAAGGGGTAGGGGGGGAGCGAGAGGTTGTTGGAGTGAGGGATAGGAGGAGAGGGAAGAGGATAAGACATGAGAAAGGGGGGGGAGGGAGGAGGAATGGTGAGCGAGGTGAGGGAAGGGAATTACGAAGAGGGGTTTTGAGTCTATAGTGCCTGTAATTCGAGGATTTGAGCGGTCTAGAGGAACGAAAGGAAAGGAGTACCCCTTTCCATTCTTTGTAGCGACGGAATTATATACATATTGGCGTATCTTCTGTCTCTGGGTTAGTCTCTCGTCTCTCTCTCTCTGCTAGTCTCGCTCTGCTGTCTCTCTTCTCTCTGCTCCTCTCTCTCTCTTGTATATATTGCTATTTTTTATTGTGTAGGTATATATATATATATATATAATTATAGTGATATGATATTATATGAAATATATTATTATGTGTTGTTGTGTTGTTTGGTGTGGTGTGTGTGTGTGTTTGTATTTGTGTTGTGTGAGTGTTGTTCGTGTTTTGTGTGTGTATGTGTGTGTCTGTGTGTTTGGTGTTTCTTCTGAGTGTGTGGAAAGGTTTGTCTCAAGAATCTGAGATTGGTTTTCATAGAAGCTCACGCTATGTCGATAATGGCGTCATATTTTTCAGGAGATGAGATAAGAGAGGAAGAGAGTGAGAGGAGAGAGAGAGAGGGGAGAGAGAGCGAGACGAGAGAGAGAGGAGAGAGCGAGAAAAAATTCCTTATATGAGAGAGAGAGATGAAGAGAGCGAGGGGGGGAAAATCTATATATATACATATCTGTAATATATATTACATAACACACCACATATATATATTTAATGTATATATATATATATATGTATATATATATATAATATTTTATATATATATATATATATATATATATATTTATGTATTTTGATATTGCATCGCCTTATCGACACAACCCAGACCGTAGATTGCTTTTCCTTGTACGGTACGTGCCATAGCTACTATCCGCAACCATTCCCGTCGCTTTAGCAAACATAAAGATAAAAATAAATAGATACAAAAACAAAGGGAATACGTCAATGTTTTATCGCCATCGCGAATGAAGGAATAACGCTTGAATAACCGACATAACGTAAAATAACTGCCAAGGCGAAGTGATGCCATACGTAGATCCTCCAATTACACACATAAAAAAGAAAGAAATAAAGAAAAGAAAACTAAAAATTACTTTTTGTTCGTATTCTATTATTCATTATTATTTCTTTAATAAGGATGTTGAGTTTAATAATCTTTGGGGTTATTTTTTCTGGCAATATGTATGTGGAAATGTACCGATTGGAAATTTTGGAGATTTTGGGAGCGTGATATTTTGCGATCGTGTATGACGTCACTGAAGCGAGGGGGGGGAGAGGGAGGCGTTGCATGGCGTTGTAACGGTACTTGTGTGACACTTATTTTCTTTTCGTCTTCTTTTCTTCTCTCTTTTTCCTTGTTTTCAATTTTCTTGGTTGATGCAACTCCTTTCTCTCTGTCTTTTTTATTTATTTTTTATTTTTTATTTTTTTTCTCTTTCTTTTTCTCTCTGTCTCTTTTTCTCTCTCTCTTTCTCTTTCTCTTTCTCTCTTTCTCTCTCTCTCTTTCTCTCTCTCTCTCTCTCTCTCTCTCTCTCTCTCTCTCTCTTCTACTCTCGCATGTATGAGTATCTCTCATCCTCTCTCCCCAACCCCCTTCATCCTACTCCACACTCCTCCCTACCACATCTTTCTACTCTCTCTCTCTCTCTCTCTCTCTCTCTCTCTCTCTCTCTCTCTCTCTCTCTCTCTCTCTCTCTCTCTCTCTCTCTCACTCACCCACTCTCTCCCTCCCCCTCCCTCCCTCCCTCCCTCTCTACTATGACTTTTCTATTTCTTATCTCTCTCGTTATCATTATATTAATCTTTACATTATCTCTCTTTCCCTTTTTCTCTTT
>NW_028234417.1:32697938-32702938 GCF_977035675.1 Penaeus japonicus
AAGGAGAGGGATGGGGTGGGGGAGGAGGAGGGAGGGAGAGGAATGGGGATGGGGAGGGAGGGAGGGAGAGGGACGGGGAGGGGGGAAGGAGGGAGAGGGAGAGGGAGGGAGGAAGAAGGGAGAGGGATGGGGAGGGAGAGGGACGGGGAGGGGGAGGGAGATGGGGAGGAGGAGGGGAAGGGAGAGGGAGAAGGATGGGGAAGGAGGGAGGGAGGGAGGGAGAGGGATGGGGAAGGGGAGGGAGGGAGAGGAATGGGGAGGAGGAGGGAGGGAGGGAGGGAGAGGGGGATGATAAGGGATGAGGTAGTATTTGGAGGCAGGGAAGGAGGGTAGGGGTAAGGGGGGGAGGTGAAAGATAAAGATTCGGGTCGGTCAAAACATTGTCATGATAAAAAAAGCTAATACTTGTGTGGTCGCTGCAGATGAGTGTTGTTTATGTTGAAGGTATGCTGGTATGTTGGTTGCATGTTGTTTAGTTGCTGTTTTTTGTTACGTGGAGATGGTCTATGTTGTATGAGATTTAGTAGGGGGTACTGGGGGAGGGGGGTAGAAAGAGGAGTAATGGGGGTGAGAGAGAGGGATAGAAGGGGAAAAAGAGGGGGTAGAGGGAATTAAAGAGGGGTAGTGGGGAAGAAAGTAGGGTAGGGGGGAAGAAAGTGGGGTAGTGGGGAAGAAAGTGGGGAAGAAAAAGTGGAAGAGGGGAAGAAAGACAGGGGTTGAAGTGGGAAACGTTGGTTAGACGGTGGATGGAGGGGGGGCGGGGGGGAAGAGAAGGGGAGGGGGGTTGTGGTATTATGGTATAGGTCTAGGGTATGTGTGAGAGATAGGGGAGAGAGGGAAAGGGAGGGAAGCGGTGATAGGGAAGAAGGAAAAAAGATAAGTAGGGGAATATGAAAGAAGGCTGAAAAAGGGCGAGGATAAGAGAGATGGAAAGAGAGCAAGAAGGAGGGAGAGGGAGAGGGAGATAGAGAGAGAGAGAAAGAGAGGGAGAGAGAGAGAGAGAGAGAGAGAGAGAGAGAGAGAGAGAGAGAGAGAAAGAGAAAGAGAAAGAGAGAGAGAGAGAGAGAGAGAAACAAAGCTAAAGGCCCTTAAAGGAATCCCAAATAACAATCATGAAGCCACAACCCCCCCCACCCCTCCCCCCTCCCACATGACCCCGCCTCCTTCAGGAACCCAGCGTACCTCGACAAGGGGAATCCTTTCACAGAGATTGATACGCAAGACCCCCATTCCCCTCCCCCCTCCCCCTCTCCCCCTTCCCCCTTCCCCCTGCAAGACCCCCATTCCCCTCCCCCCTCTCCCCTTCCCCCCTCCCCCTCTTCCCCTTCCCCCTCTCCTTCTCCCCCTTCCCCCTCTCCCTCTCCTTCTCCCCTCTCCCCTCTTCCCTTCCCCCTCTCCCTCTCCCTCTCCCTCTCCTCCTCTCCCTCTCCCCTCTTCCCTTCCCCCTCTCCCCTTACGACAACCTGAGGACGGTTCTGAAACTTGACTTAGTGTGAACCTTTTTTTTCCCTCTCTCTCTTCTTTTTTTTTGTCTGTTTGTCTGGCTGTTTTTCAGGCGAAGAAGGAAAATTTTCCCGTTGGTGGTTCTGTGGTGTTTTCACCTCTCCTTTTTCCCCTTCTCTCCCCCCTCTCCTTTTTCCCCCTTTTTGTGGAGGGGGAAGAGTAGGAATAATGAGCTGGTTGGGGAAATATTTGTGATTATTGCAAGCATATTGTTTATGACAGTTATTGATATTTTAGTATTGCAAGGTATAATGATATCGGATATAAGTATGAAAACACACACACACACACATATATATACAGTATATATATATATATATATATATATATATATATATATATAGATAGATAGATAGATAGATAGATAGATAGATACACATGTATATGTATACTATATGCATTTTCTGATTATATATCTAAATGTATATATGTACATATTTTTCTTTTGTACCATCTTCTAGAAATTACTTTTCCTATTCTTTCGTAATCTAAATCATCATAGTAATTCTAGATAGAAAGATCAATAAATAAACACATATATAAAATTTGAGGAGAACACACTGTACATTTAAAATTTTATTCAAAAGCTTATATATACATCTACTCAAATAAGGTATATGTTTTTTTTGTTTTGTTTTTTTCTTTTTTGTCTGTTTTGGAGCACTGGGTCAGGAAGGGTTGCCACATACCACTATTTTTCATGTCGTGTGACAGCGAGCGGGTAATGGGCCACTCAGCAAGCTTATTAGCGAAGCCTCTTGTCCTAAGGTGGAAGTTGTTTATATTGTCTCCGGTCGGTTTTGGTGATATTTCTGTGGTATTATTATTATTATTATTATTTTTTTTTTTTGTCTTTCAGTTTGTTTGTCTAATCTCGTTGTCTCTTTCTCTTTGCCAGTCTGTCTGTCTGCCTGTTTGTATGCCTACGTTCCTTCTCTCTCTCTCTCTCTCTCTCTCTCTCTCTCTCTCTCTCTCTCTCTCTCTCTCTCTCTCTCTCTCTCTCTCTCTCTCCATCTCTCTCTATTTATCTATCTATCTCACACACACACACACACACACACACACACACACACACACACACACACACACACACACACACACACACACACACACACACACACACTCGAAACGCACACATATATGTATGCTTATATCCGTACATACATGTCTCTCTATTTGTACGTCTATCTATCTCCCTTTCCGCCCACCAGCCTGTCTATATATCTACGTTTAAGTGAATGCATACCCGACAGACCAGCAGGCGTAGTTCTTATGTATAAACAATGACCGAAAACAAAGTGTATTGAAGTGTTAACGGCGTTCTTGGAATTGTGACTCACTTCTGAAAAAAAAAACTTGTTTGGAACATGACATTAAGAGGAACTAGAAGAATTCGAGATAGAAAGAGAGTGCGAGAGAGAAGAAAAGTTGAGAGATAGAAAGAGAGAGAATGGGATAGGAAAAGAGGGAGTGAGAGAGAGAGAGAGAGAGAGAGAGAGAGAGAGAGAGAGAGAGAGAGAGAGAATGAGAGAAGAATAGAGCCATACAGAGAATCACAAACAAACAAACAGAGAGAGAGAAGGAGAGACTAAGAGACATACCAAAAGACAGAGAAAAAGACAGACAGTCAGAGGAAGAGAGAACAAAAACAACAACAACAACAACAAAAAATGTTCCCACCGTGCAACACGATGCAAAGTACCCATGCTGTTCCAGATCTCATCCTCCTCCGCCCTTCCCCCCCCCCTTCCCCCTTCCCTTCCTCCACCCCCGTCCCTTCCCCCACCCCTCATCCCCCTTCCCTTCCTCCACCCCCGTCCCTTCCCCCATCCTTCCATCCCAACCCCATCCCCTCGTCCCTTTTCCCATCCCCCCGTCCCTTCCCCCACCCCCCGTCCCTTCCCCCCATCCCCCATCCCTTCCCCCACCGCCCCTCCTCCACCTTTAAACCGGCGAAAGCCCGACATGGGCGTCGCCTTGCCTTCCCTAGACGAGGTAGCAGGTACGGTGGGTGCTTGGGTACTTTCTACCCTGCGGTGCGATGGGTAGCCGGGGAGTTGCAAGATGGGGGGGGGGAGTTAGGGGAAAGGGTGGAGGGAAGATACAATATGGGGTTGGGGGAAGGAAATAGTAAGGTAGGGTTGATAGGGGGGGAGGTTGGGCTACAGGAATGGAGGGGGGCGGGGGTTGCAAGAAAAAGGAGGAGGAGGGGTAGAAGAAGAAGAGGAAGAAGAAAAAAAAGAAGGTGTCATAGACGAGCAGGTATGAGGTGAGAGCATGATGTTGCAAAGGGAATGATGCAAAACATGCCGGAAAGTGCAACGCCAGCAAAGGGTGTGACGCGTTAGTAAGGAAAGGCATAAGGAAAACAGTAACGGAAGGGAGAAAGTACAAGGAAAGGTAGAGAAGTAAGTACCCGTAGTAAAGGAGATGCAAGGGGAAGGGGAGTGGCAGAGGGGGTGAGGTGGGGGTGGGGGTGGGGGTGGGGGTGGGGGCGAAGATAGGTATGTACATGGAGTACATTGGGCACGGCAGAGGGTCGAACGTGTCATCTTCTATTTTTACATTTCGAACATGATGAAGATGATTAGAGAGAGAGAGAGAGTAAAAAATTACCCCCCCTCCTTCCCTCCCCCTCCCCCATACCACCCTCTTCCTCGACGGCGGTCAAGATTATACTGCTTCGATAACAAAAGTGTACACACGCGCATGTATACACGCTCTCTCTCTCTCTCTCTCTTTTCTCGTATTCTCTCTCTCTCTCTTTCTTCTCGTTCTCTCTCTCTCTCTCTCTCTTTTCTCGTTCTCTCTTCCTTTCTCTCTCTCTCTCTCTTTTTTCTCGTTCTTTCTTCCTCTCTCTCTTCTCTCTCTCTCTCTCTCTCTCTCTCTCTCTCTCTCTCTCTCTCTCTCTCTCTCTCTCTCTCTCTCTCTCTCTCCCTCTCCCTCTCCCTCTCCCTCCCTCCCTCCCTCTCCCTCCCTCCCTCCCTCCCTCCCTCTCAACACACACGCACCCATCGGATTTGTTCGCGAAGCAAATCTCACCAGCGATCTATCATCTCCGATCAATAATGGAGGTCAGTCGGCGAGACTATAACACAACATGAATTAATAAGTGAATTTTATAGGAGACTACACAAGCAAAATTCCCATTGAAATTTTAATAAGCCTCGTAGATATTATACGCGCTCTTATCATAACCAATAATTCGTCCGTGTTTTTTAAGTTCTTCAAGTCTAATTCGTTATGCTTATTCTTATCGTTTTTTTTCTTCTTTTTTTTTTCTTAGCATGTATTAACACGAGACGATTCAGTATTTCCAAAAAGACCTTGAAGAAAGGTCCGGATTCCTTTCTTATTCCATCTTCTGGGTCATGAGATTAGTACCTTTTTTTATTCCCCCTTTTCTCCTCCTCTCTTTTTTTTTTGTCTTTCTTTTTTTTCTTTTTTTTTTCTTTGATCATCGCGGTCATTCTAGGCGTGTCTAAGGGAAAACCGGT
>NW_028234417.1:32720438-32722938 GCF_977035675.1 Penaeus japonicus
GGGCGTTGGGGGTGGATAGGGGGTGGGTGTTAGGAATTTATTATTCATTATTTATTTCGTTATATATATCTTCTTTTTTTTGTTCGGTACGTTCTCTCATTTCCTTCTTCCTCCTCCTTCTCCGCTTCCTCCTCCTTCTCCTCCCCCTCCTCCTCCTCCTCTTCCTCCTCCTCCTCCTCCTCCTCCTCCTCCCCCTCTTCCTCCTCCTCCTCTTCTTCCTACTTCTTCATATCCTTTTCTACCTTAAAATCTACTACGATTTCGCTGACCTTTTTGTTCTCCCTTCCTTTCTCTCCCTCTTTCTTCCCCCTTTCTTCCAGAAGCTTCTCGTGAGCCTTCTAGAAACGACTCGAAGACGAAAATATAACGATGAGGAAATTTATAATAATGAAAAGCACCCCCCCCCACCCCCCTCCTCCTCCCCCACCCCACAACAGATGATAACACGACCTCGCTTGTGTAATAAAATAAGGTTACGTTACGGTGAAAGGCAAGGGGGGAAAAATATCTCTTTTATCACGTATTCGAGTTTTTATTTTGGTGTGTGGGGGGGGGGTTGGGTGGGGGGGAGATGGAGGAAGGTCACATTTGGGGTTTGGTTTTTAGTATGACCTAAATCTCCTTGTTGACCCTGTTTCAGCCAAAGTGTATCGTTGTTAGTTGCTGTTGCACGACAGGTAACTAGTGTTCGGCTTTCTCTGGGGTGTGCTTGAGTGTGGCGTCTTTTGTTTCCGTTTGTTTGGCATTTTCTGGCTTGTTTGCATTCTTGGTTTTCATTCCTCTCTCGCTGTCTCCTTTCTTTCGGCTTTCTGTTCTTCTTTCTTAGCCCTTATTCTCTCTCTTTTTCTTCTTCGTCTTTTTTTTCTTCCTCCTTCATCATCTTCCTCCTCCTACTCCTCCTACTCCTCCTCTTCTTCTTCTTCTTCTTCTCCTTCTCCTTCCTCCTCCTCCTCCTCCTCCTCCTCCTCCTCCTCCTCCTCCTCCTCCTCCTCCTCCTCCTCCTCCTCCTCCTCCTCCTCCAACCACCTAATCTTTACAACCTTCATAGTTCCTTCCTCACACTCATTCTTTCCTTCCCCTCCTTCCTCCTCCCCTCCCTTCCCTTTCCCTGCTTCCTCCTCCCCTCCCCTACCCTTCCCTCCCCTCCTTCCTTCCTCCTCCCCTCCCTTCCCCTCCCCTCCCCTCCCCTCCCCTTCCCTCCCTTCCTTCCTTCCTCCTCCACTTCCCTCTCCTCCCTTCCCCTCTTTCTTCCCCTCCTTCCTTCCTCCTCCCCTCCATCCTCCCCTCTCTTTCCCCCCTTCCTCTTCCCTTCTTCATCCCTCTCCCCCTCTCCCCCTTCCATTTTCGTCGCCAGGAAAATAATCCATGGTGGAGTTTGGGCAAGAAATAAATCCCTTGTGTAAATTCTGGAAAAAAAAGAGAAAAATAAAAAAAATTGAAGAAGAAAAAAAATGAGAAGGAAAGAAAGGGGAAGAGAAGAAGGGGTAGGGGTGGGGGGTGGGGGTATGTGAACTTTTGAGGTAAGAAAGACGAAAAGGAGGGTAAGAAGGACGGAGAAGATCAGAAAGAGAAAGAAAATGAAAGAGAAAGAGAGAGAGAAAAACAAGAGAAAGAGAAAGAGAGACGAAAAGAAAGAGAAAGAGAGAAATATAAAGAAAAAAAAAAGAAAAACAAATAAAAAAAATAAAAATAAAATATTTTCACCAGGGAAGCTGAAAGATGTTAAGAGGCAAGGTAGAGAAAGATAAGGAGAAAGAGATAGCGAGAGGAAGAGGTACGGGCGGAGAGAGGAAGGGAGGGAGAGGAAGGGTGCATGGGGTGTGGGGGGAGGGGGGAAAGGGGGAAAGGGGGAGAGGGATAATCTGTGATGTTACAAGCTAAACTTTTCAGCTTTTCTGGTGGTAAAGTGTCGGTTCGTTTCGTTTAGTTTCTTCTTTTCTCTCTTTCTCTTCTTCATTCGTCTTTTCTCCCTCTTTCCTATTACTCTTACTCTTTTCCTTTATCATTAGATTCTTCTTTTTTTCTCCTTCTGGTTGTTATTATTATTTTTCTCCTTTTTTAATTTTTTTCCCTTCTTCTTCATCATCTTTTTCTTCTTCATCATCTTGTTTTTTTTGTTTTTCTTCTTCTGCTTCTTCTTCAAATTCATTAAAAAGAAAAAAAAACAAATCTATACGTTTTTAGATCACATTATCAATCATAATCTTAAAATTGCAATACATTAGTTGCAAGATCAATAATGATCCCTTTTTACCACCATCCTCCTCCTCCTCTTTGAAATAAATCGAATCCACTCCCTCAAATAAAACGTAAAAGCAACACCAATGACAGAAAAAAAAGAGAAAAGAGAAAAGGCAAAAAAAAGAAAAAAAAGAAAATCAAAACGCCACAACACTCTCTCTCCGGTTTAAGATCAAAGATGTCCTCTTCTGGCAAGAAAAGATGTCACATTATCTCCGAGGTTTTCGGAAAGACATCTCCTTCCCCCCCCCCTTTTTTT
>NW_028234417.1:32727938-32732938 GCF_977035675.1 Penaeus japonicus
GACAGACCGAGAGACCGAGAGAGCGAAAGAGCGAGAGCGAGAGAGACATACTCCCACGTACATATTTATAAACACATACACGCACTTCCATGTCTCCTCAAGCCTGCGGCTGCGTTTAACATAGAGGAAAAAGCGAATTCCATCCGTGTGTCTATTTTGCCTTAGAAATATGTTGATCTTTATCACCTCATCTCCTCGAACATCCCCCTTCCCTCCCCTCCCCTCCCCCTACCCTTCATTAGTTTTTATCCTCCTTTTCCCCTCACTTTCATCTGCTTCCCTTCCTCCCTCCCTCATTCCCCTTTTCACCTATTTTTTTCTCTCAACCCTGTCCTCATTATCCCCCCCTCTCTCCCTTTCTATTCTGTCCCCTTTCCCTCCCCCTACCTTGCCTTTTTTATCCCCTCTCCCTTCTCCCCCTACCTTCTTCTCCCTCTTCCCCTCTCCCCCCTACTTTCTTCTCCCTCTCACCCTCACCTTCTCCCCCCACACCTTCTTCTCCCTCTCCCCTTCACCACCCTCACCACCCTCATTTTCCTCATCCTCCCTCCCTCCTTCCCCCTCTCTCCCCCTTCACCACCCTCACCTTTTTCACCCTCCCTCCCTCCTTCCCTCCCTCGCTCCCTCCCCCTCCCTCCTTCCCCCCTCTCCCCCTTCACCACCCTCACCTTTTTCACCCTCCCTCCTTCCCTCCCTCCCTCCCCCCCTCTCCCCCTTCACCACCCTCACCTTTTTCACCCTCCCTCCCTCCCTTCACCACCCTCACCTTCTTTAATCCCCCTCCCCCTCTCCCCCCCTCCCCTCCACGTCAAAGTCAGCTGAAACTTGATCGCCGAATGTTTTCCTCTTTCGCGTCACTCTAGGCCTTAATATTTACCCAGGGCTGCCAACCGCGCCGGGTAAAAGCTCGCGCTCTCTTTGGCGGGCTGTGGGTTTGTTTGGCCTGTTGTTGTTGTTGTTGTTGTGGTTGTGGTTGTTGGGGTTGTTGTGTTTTTTTTTTTTTTTTTTTTTTTTTTTTAAGGGGGAGGGAATGGGGGGTGGGGGGCTTATTCTCTTTTTCTTTCTATTCTTTCTCGTTCTCTTTCTCTCTTTCGTTCTCTTTCTCTCTTTCGTTCTCTTTCTCTCTCTCTCTCTCTCTCTCTCTCTCTCTCTCTCTCTCTCTCTCTCTCTCTCTCTCTCTCTCTCTCTCTCTCTCTCTCTCTCTCTCTCTCTCTCTCTCTCTTTCTCTCTCTCACTCTCTCTCTCTATTTCTCTCTCTATCTATCTATCTCTCTCTCTCTGTCTGTCTGTCTCTTTCTCTCTCTCTCTGTCTGTCTGTCTCTTTCTCTCTCTCTCTCTCTCTCTCTCTCTCTCTCTCTCTCTCTCTCTCTCTCTCTCTCTCTCTCTCTCTCTCTCTCTCTCTCTCTCTCTCTCTTCTCCATCCTCCCCCCTTACCTTCCCATATGCGTGCCAACATGTAATGTAATGGCCCCCTTCCTCCCTCCCCCCCCCTCCCCTGCCTCCCTAACTCCCTCCCACCCTCCCTAACTCCCTCCCCACCCTCCCTCTCTCCCTCTCCCTCCCCTCTTCTCCCCTCTCCTGTCATCAGCGATTATCTATGTCCTGTCACATAAATATTCAATTTCATCCTTATTTTAACCTTTTGACGTTTCTTTTTCCTCTTACATATATTTTTTTGTAAATTATTTTGGTTGTCAGTCTGTGTGAGGTTGAAGAATTTAGCTCCTTATGTGTTCGAGAATATTATTATTATTATCATTTTCATTGTTGTTGTTTTTTATCTAATTTGTTGTTATTGTTGTGTGTTTGTTTGTACGTCTATTTAGAGAGAGAGAGAGAGAGAGAGAGAGAGAGAGAGAGAGAGAGAGAGAGAGAGAGAGAGAGAGAGAGAGAGAGAGAGTAAGAGAGAGAGAGAGAGAGAGAGACAGACAGACAGACAGAGAAATAAAGAAAGAGAAAGAGATAGAGAAATACAGAAAGAAAGGGAGACGAAGAAAGAAAGAAAGAAAAAAAAAGGCAATAAGAAAAAAACGCATGAGAGAAAACCCGAACAAGTCAACACAAAGAATCATTCTTACACTGATATCAAATGCATCTTTGATCATCGCATCAAACCATTTACCTTGTCTAAATACCGTCTCTTTGACGATGTATCAAACCAGATCATTATTTTTAACTTAATGCAACACTAATGCAACACGAATGAGAATTTGTGGCGTTGCACTGAACAGAGGGAAAAGTCGCGGGTCTTTTCAATTTCTATTGCAATGCAGTGGAAGTCTTTTAAGATAGAGAAAAAGATGAGTGATTATGTGTGAGAGAGAGAGAGAGAGAGGGAGAGAGAGAGAGAAAGAGAGAGAGAGAGAGAGAGAGAGAGAGAGAGAGAGAGAGAGAGAGAGAGAGAGAGAGAGAGAGAGAGAGAGAGAGAGGAGAGAGAGAGGGGGGGGGGGGGGGGGGGGGAGAGAGAGAGAGAGATCTTTATATATTTATTGATATTTTTGTGTTTGTGTTTGTGTGTGTGAATGTGTGTGTGTGTGTGTGTGTGTGTACATGTGTGTTTAATAATGCTAAAAAATATAATGAAAATTAATGAGAAAGCACTTTTTCCTCCCCCACCCACATCTTTCTCCCTTTCATTCCTCTCCCCGCTTCCCTCCATCCCCCTCCATCCCCCTCACCCCACCCTATCCCTCCACCCTCACCTTACACCCTCCACACTCACACCACACCTTACATCCCGACCCCCCCCCACACACACACCCCTCCCACCTTCCCCCCCCCCCCAACCTCCCATTTCTAATATCAAACAATTCGGAGATTGGCCTTTGTGTGCGCACTGAAAGGGAAAGACGACAACGAAAACGACAAAAAAAAAGAGAAAAAAAAACAAAACACGAAAACGAAAAAAAAAAAAAAAACGAAAAAGAACTTCCTCTTACGTGTTTCCTCTTCTTCTTTACAGGTGAGAGTGGCGTAGTTCCGTCTCTGAGGCCAAAGCGGTGAGTAAGGAGGAAGGAGGAGGGAAGAGGAGGGAGGTGGGAGGTGGGAGAGGGAGAGGGAGGTGGAATAGGGAGCTGGGAGGTGGGAGAGGGAGGTGGAAGAGGGAGGTGGGAGGAGGGAGGTTGGATGAGGGAGGAATATAGAGGTGAGAGGTGGGAGGAGGGAGGAGTGAGGAAGAAGGAGAAGGAGGATGGAGGAGGGAGGAGGAATAGGGAGGTGGGATGAGGGAGGAATATGGAGGTGAGAGGTAGGAGGAGGGAAGGGAGAGGAGGAGGGAGGTGGGAGGAGAGAGGAGGGAGGAGGAAGAAGGTGAAAGGAGAAGGAGGAAGGAGAAGGAAGGAGGGGGGAAAGGAGGAGGAGTGAAAAGGGAGGGAGGGAGGAGGAAGGGGAAGAAGTGAGGAAGGAAGAGGAAGGAGAAGAAGTGAGGAGGAAGGAGGAGGGAGGAAGATATGAGGAAAAGGGAGAGAGGAAGGGCGAGAGGGTAAGAACGACTGTGTGTGTGTGTGTGTGTGTGTGTGTGTGTGTGTGTGTGTGTGTGTGTGTGTGTGTGTGTGTGTGTGTGTGTGTGTGTGTGTGTGTGTGTGTGTGTGTGTGAAAAAGAAAAAAAAATAGAGAAGACAGATCTAATAAAAGAAAAACGGGGGAAGGTTCAGGTATGTGCATTCGTCCGCGTTCGAACCTATATATGTGGATTCCGACATATTCAAAAGTTTTTTTTTTCAACCTCACGTGTTTTCTCTCTCTCTATATATATATTTTTTCTGGGTTTATTTCGTCGGAGAAAGAAGTAGAAAGTTTATTTACCTCTTGATGGGAGTGTCACTCAGGCCAGGTGGGAGGTAGACAAGCGAGGGGAAAAGAGGGGAAAGAGGACAGGGTGTGTTAGGAAGGGTGAAAGGTGGAGAGAGAGGGAAATGGGGGAGGAGAGAGGGGGAGGGAGAGGGAGAAATAGAAGGAGAGGGGAAAGGAGAGAAATAGAAGGAGAGGGGAAAGGGAGAGAAGTAGGAGAGGGAGAGGGAGAGGAAGAGGAGAGTGTGAGAAGGGAGTGGGAGAGGACGGAGGATATGTTAGGAAGGGTGAGAGGAGGAGAGAGAGGGGGAGGGGAGAGAGAGAAATAGAAGGGGAGGGGAGAGAGAGAAATAAAAGGGGAGGGGAGAGGGAGAGGAAAGGGGGAGAAGTAGGAGAGGGAGAGGGAGAGGGAGAGGAAGAGGAGAGTGTGAGAAGGGAGTGGGAGAGGACGGAGGATATGTTAGGAAGGGTGAAAGGAGGAGAGAAAGGGGGAGGGGAGAGAGAGAAATAGAAGGGGAGGGGAGAGGGAGAGGAAGAGGGAGGGGAAAGGGGGAGGAGTGGGAGAGGGAGAGGGAGAGGGAGAGGAGAGTGGGAGAAGGAAATGGGAGAGGACTGAGGATATGTTAGGAAGGGTGATAGGGAGATGGGGAGGAGAGTGGAAGAGGGAGAGGATGAGAGGGAGACGGGAATATGAGAGGATATAAAATATCAGGAGAGGGGAGTGGGAGAGGGATTTAGAAAATAGGGAGGAGAAAGGGAGAAAGAGACGGAGAGCGAGGTGTCGAGGGAGAGAAAGATGAAGACAAATAGGGGAAAGGGGAGAGAAAAAGAATGAAAGTTTATTTTGATGACGTAACGAATTTCTTATTTTCTTCCCGTTCTTCCTTCTTCGATATCTTTCTCCCCCCCCCCCCACCCCCTTTTCCTCCCTTCCTTTTCCTCTCTTTCTTTCACAATTCCCCCCCCCCCTTTTTTCTCTTTTTCTTCTTCATTTTTTCACCCAGTTTTTTTTCTTCTCTCTCTCTCTCTCCTGTTTACATGCGCTCGGACTCCCTCGCCAGTGTACATAAATAGTCTTGGAAGCGGCTGGGGATGCACTTTACGCATTTCTTTTGGATTTACGAAGAGATGCGAAGAGCGGGAGGAGGGAGAAGAGAGAGAAAGGAGGAGGAGGTGGAGGAGGAGGTGGAGGTGGAGGTGGAGGTGGTTGG
>NW_028234417.1:32737938-32772938 GCF_977035675.1 Penaeus japonicus
TCTCTCTCTCTCTCTCTCTCTCTCTCTCTCTCTCTCTCTCTCTCTCTCTCTCTCTCTCTCTCTCTCTCTCTCTCTCTCTCTCTCTCTCTCTCTCTCTCTCTCTCTCTCTCTCTCTCTCTCTCTCCCTTCCCTCTCTCTCTCTCTCTCTCCCTCCCTTCTCTCTCTCTCTCTCTCTCTCTCTCTCCCTTCTCTCTCTCTCTCTCTCCCTCTCTCTCTCTCTCTCTCCTCCTCCCTTCTCTCTCTCCTCTCTCTCTCTCCCTCTCTCTCTCTCTCTCTCCCCCCTCTCTCTCCCCCTTCTCCCTTCTCTCTCTCTTCTCTCTCTCTCTCTCTCTCTCTCTCTCTCTCTCTCTCCTCTCTCTCTCTTTTTCTCTCTCTTTCTCTTCTCTCTCTCTCTATCTCTCTTTTCCTCTCTCTCTCTCTCTCTCTCTCTCTCTCTCTCTCTCTCTCTCTCTCTCTCTCTCTCTCTCTCTCTCTCTCTCTCTCTCTCTCTCTCTCTCCTCTCCTCCTCTCTCTCTCTCACTCCCCTCCCCCCCCTCCCTCTCTCTTCTGAAATATGTCAACAGAATCCGAAACAAACAAAGAAATAATAATTCCGTTTCCGCGATTGCAATGATTTAATTGTTTTCGCAATATGCAACAAGAAACAACTTTGTCGCAATTATGGGTCATTATAGGGTCATTAAACACGTAAAGTCACCTTAACAACTTTGCCTGTAGTTTGATCATGGTAATTACAATGAAGTAAAACGTTTATCGGAGTTACGTGCGTATAAATACACTTATGCACGGGGATGAAATGTGCTTATTTTTGCTTACTAGTTTTTAATGTTTTTTTTTTTGTTTTGTTTTTATCTCTCTCTATCTGTCTCTCTATCTCTCTCTCTCTCTCTCTCTCTCTCTCTCTCTCTCTCTCTCTCTCTCTCTCTCTCTCTCTTTCTGTCTTTCTTCTCTGTCTCTGTCTCTCTCTCTCTCTCTCTCTCTCCTCTCTCTTTATTTCTCTCCTCTCTCTCTCTCTCTTCTCTCTCTTCTCTCTCTCTCTCTCTCTCTCTCTCTCTCTCTCTCTCTCTCTCTCTCTCTCTCTCTCTCTCTCTTTCTCTCTCTCTCCTTTTCCTTCGCCTTCTCCCTCCCACCCTTCCCTTGTCCCTACCAATCTTCCTCTCCTCACTTCTTTCCTCCCTCCCTCCCTTCCTTTTCGTTATGTATACAGCTCTCCTCACCCCTCCCCTCCTCCTCCTCCTCCTCCTCCTCCTTCCTCCTCCTTCCTCCCTCCTCCTCCTCCCTCCTCTCTCCTCCTCCTCCCTCTCCTCTCCTCCTCTCCTCCTCCCCTCCTCCCCTCCTCCCTCCACTCCTCCCCCCACCCCCTCCCTCCTTGTGCCAGATGCAAACTAGGCAGTTAGTCTCCGCAATGTTTTACTTAAGGCGCTGTATTTACTTCCCTCTTCCTCCCCTCGCCCCACCCCCCTGATGTCCCCTCCCCCTACAGGTCCTTTGGACTCACAGTCGCGTCTATTCTCCTTCTCCTCCTCCTCCTATTCTTCTCCTTCTCCTCCTTCTTCTCCTCCTCCTCTTATTCTTCTCTTTCTCCTCCTTCCTATTCCTATTCCTTCTCCTCTTTGCTGCTTTTTTTCCCTACTTTTTCTTCTTCCACCTCCTTCTCCCCTCCCCTCCTCTTCTTCCTCTTCTCTTCTTCCTCCTCCTTCTCCCCCCCCTCCTCTTGCTCCTCCTCCTCTTCCTCCTCCTCCATCTCCTTCTCCTTCTCCTCCTCCTCCTCCTCCTCCTTCACCACCCCCACCACCCCCACCACCACCACCTCAGTCTCCCCTTCTCTCTATTTAAACCCTCCACCCTGAACCTCCTTCCCCTCCACAGCCCCTCCCCCTTGCCGTCCCCCGCCCCCCCGTCCCCTCCTCTTCTCCCCAAGTTAAGTGAAGTTATCTAATCTTTACACTATTATACTTGCTGGCAGCTTTAAGCACAGCCTGTCAGTATATTAGCTGTTATTATCATTAGGGAGTACATTATTGCAGATATAATCAAGCCTCGGCTGTTATCCTGACGCAATTAAGACATCATTAAGATCAAAGGATCCCTATAATCATAATTATTATATCATTAATTCGTAATGATCAAGTCGATTCGTATTACTAGATTTGGTATAAATACTCATCAACGTTATAAGGAACATAAACAATAACAAATGGAACACTAACAACAACTATTACAATAACACCACATCCACCATCACCGCTACCGACACTATGGCAACAGTGTCATCACCATCACCACGATATTCAACATCATCAGCCACTCCGGCAACCACCAACACTATAGCAACGAGAGCAATACCATCTTCTACATTAGCAACTATAAAAAAAAACTATTAGCAACATAATCACCACCGTCATCACCATCAACAACGCTTGTAATAACAGCAGCACTATAACACCAGGAACACCACCGTCACCACCATTTGCAATATCAACAGCAACACCACCACGACCAGCACCATCACCAGCATCCCCTCCACCATCAGAAACATCATCACCACCATCAGCAACACCACCATTCTCAACACCACCATCAGCAACAGCATCACCATCACCACCAATTGCAACATCATCATCACCAGCATCACCATCACCACCATCAGCAACATCAGCAACACCACCATCAGCAACAGCATCACCATCACCACTAACTGCAACATCATCATCACCATCAGCAACACCACCAGCAACACCACAACACCACCATTCTCAACACCACTATCAGCAACAGCATCACCCCGCCCAGCATCAGCATCTCAAGCAACAGCAGCGTAAAAAAAAAAACAGCAGCAACAGCAACAGCGGCGTCGGCGGCGGCGGCGGCGGCATCAATTTAGCCCAAGCAGGCATGACCTCGCCGCGGCTGGCGTGGGAGGACAAATTCCATGCGACTTACACCAGCAGTGTTTGATGCAAGCGAGCAAGCACACACGCTCCTCGTCCTCTCGGCCGCTCGGAGAGAGGGACGTTCCCCTCTCCTCTCCTACTCCCTATTTGGGATATTCCCCCTCTCTTTTCCTACTCCCTATTTGGGTTATTCCCCTCTCTTTTCCTACCCCCTATTTGGGATATTCCCCTCTCTTTTCCTACCCCCTATTTGGGATATTCCCCTCTCTTTTCCTACCCCCTGTTTGGGATATTCCTCTCTTCTCTCCTACCCCCTATCTGGGACATTCCCCTCTCTTTTCCTACTCCCTATTTGGGGTATTCCTCTCTTCTCTCCTACCCCCTATCTGGGACATTCCCCTCTCTTTTCCTACTCCCTATTTGGGGTATTCCTCTCTTCTCTCCTACCCCCTATTTGGGATATTCCCCTCTCTTTTCCTACTCCCTATTTGGGATATTCCCCTCTCTTTTCCTACCCCCTATTTGGGATATTCCCCTCTTCTCTCCTACTCCCTATTTGGGATATTCCCCTCTCTCTTCTTACTCCCTATTTGGGATATTCCCCTCTTCTCTCCTACCCCCTATCTAGGACATTCCCTTCTCCTCTCCTACCCCCTATCAGGGACATTAGGACATTACGCCTGCCCTTCCTACCCCCTCTGTCAGGGATATTCCTCTTCCCCACTAGCATTCCCTCTCTCCTTCCCCGCCCCCTACTAGAAGCATTCCCCCTCCTCCCCTACTCCCTAATAGAGACATTTCCCCTCTTCCCCCATCCCTTCCCTATCCCTGAGAGGGACGTCCCCCTCCAATGCCTATCTCCCCCCCCCCCTCCCCCACCTCGTCATCTTAAGTAGGAGGGACATTTACCCCCTCATCCTGATCACTATCCCCACCCCCCTCCTTCCCCTCCTTCCCCTCCCTCTGTAAGTAGCTATGAAGGAGAATCACTTCCCCTTCCCCTTCCCCTCCCCCCCCTACACACACCGTTCCCAATCCCCTTCCCCCCCCTCCATCACCAGTCCCCCTACCCCCTCCCACCCACGTACAATGGATATGATTGTTTTTCTTTCTTTCTTTCTTTCTTCCTATCTTTCTCTCTTTCTCTCTCATTTTCTTGCTTTGATAAGTGTCCCTTGTCTAGTGAGGTAAAGAAAGAGAGAGAGTTATTTTGTTAGAATAATTATGTCTAATGATGATTTTAAAACAACGTGCGGTCTGTGTACTCTGAATGAACACGAGACAAAGTTATTGCATGTAGCGGCTATGCTTGCTTGCTTGCATGCTTGTGTGGGTGCATACATGCGACTACGTGACATTGTATGTGTGCGCTTTTGCTTGCTGTTTATATGTTTGTGGGTTTGTGCTTTTTTGTATGCGTGTTTTTTTTACCCTCTATTATTGTGGCTGTGTTACGTTTTATTGTGTTTGTGTGTGTTTGTGTTTGTGTATGTATGCGTGCGTGCATTCCTATGTGTGTATGTATGTGTGTGTGTGTGTGTGTGTGTGCGTGCATTCCTGTGTGTGTGTATGTGTACATATCTTCATGCCTGTATGTGTTCGTGTATGTCTGTGTTAATATATTAGTGTTAAGATATGCGTATATTCTTTCGTACTTTTCTGTTCACGTATTTATTTGCTTAGACACACACACGCACACACACATACACACACACATGTCTTTAGCAGTACGATGTGTGCGCGCCTACATATTTTTCTTTTCTTTTCTTCTTTTTCTTCTTTTTGTTTCTTTTTCTTTTCTTTCGAGAACGGGTGTGTGTTTGTGTGTATTCCCAACATTCAAACGCTCTGCTATATTCTCTCCTCTGCTAAGACCACTTACTATGAGGCATGTTTATAGCTACGTTTTGGGAGATGCTTTCACAGAAATAAACTTGTGACATCGACCCCAGAGAAGGAGGGGGAGGGGGGGTGGATGAATTTGGGAGGGGGGTGGGTGGGTAGGGAGTTGGGGGCAGGCGGCTGAGGTGGTCAAGAACAGAATTAAGAAAATAAGAAGCTGAGAAGGATATGAAGGAGTAGGAGAAGGGGAGAGAGGGAGAGGGTGAGGGTGAGAGAGAAGAAGAGAGAGGAATAGAGAGAAGGAGAAGAAGAAGAAGGAGAAGGAGAGCGAGATAGAGGGAGACGGAGAAGAAGAAGAAGAAGAAGAAGAAGGAGAAGGAGAACGAGATAGAGGGAGAGGGAGAAGGAAAAGAAGAAGGCGAAAAAGAATGAGAAGAAGAAGGAAAATGAGAAAGAGAAGAAAAAGGAGAGAGAGGAAGCGGTAGAAGGAGAAAGAGAAGGAGAGGGAAAAGGAAGAAGAAGAAGAAGAGAATAAGAGAGAGAGAGTGAAAAAAGAAGAGATGAGATGAGAGGAGAGGAGAGGAGAGGAGAGGAGAGAGGAGAAGAGAAGAGAAGAGAAGAGAAGAGAAGAGAAGAGAAGAGAAGAGAAGAGAAGAGAAGAGAAGAAGAGAAGAGAAGAGAAGAGAAGAGAAGAGAAGAGAAGAGAAGAGAAGAGAAGAGAAGAGAAGAGAAGAGAAGAGAAGAGAAGAGAAGAGAAGAGAAGAGAAGAGAAGAGAGTGCAAGTGAAAAGGGATATTAATTTCACGCCAAACATCACCTACTCGAATGTCATCTAAGCTGGTGGTAAGAGGAGACTGTAAGGGCAGGGAGGGGGAGGGGAGATAACGGAGGGGGGGGGGGTGGAGTTGCATCTGCCGTATCGCGGAGGGGAGGCGGGGGGAGGGGGGAGGAGGGAGGGGAAGAAGACGTTACGTAATGACGTCATATGTTAAATCGTGTGACCTTTTAGAAAACATGTCAAGTGCAGACAGGGACTAGAGAGAGAGAGAGACAGAGACAGAGACAGAGACAGAGACAGAGACAGAGACAGAGGCGGAGACAGAGACAGAGACAGAGAGAAAGAGAGAGAGAAAGAGAGAGAGAGGATAAAAGCGAGACAGTGAGATAAAAAAGGAAGGAGAGAGAGAGAGAGAGAGAGAGAGAGAGAGAGAGAGAGAGAGAGAGAGAGAGAGAGAGAGAGAGAGAGAGAGAGAGAGAGAGAGAGAGAGAGAGAGAGAGACCTAATTTGCCTGCATAGCAATCGAGACACAGTGATACTTAATACGATCACAGTTCGCTCAACACAATGTCACATACTCTTCTCAGTATCCCTTCTCCTTATTTATCTATCTATCTATCAGTCTATCTACTTACCTATCTGCCCCCCCCCCCGCCCCCCGCTGTTTACTCATACGATTTATCTTTAAACGCAACGACCTGATAAATGATATTTAAAATGAGGTCAGAGTTAAGGGTCAGGGCCTTTGAAGACGCCAGGGCACGACCAGAAGAGGTCAAGATGCCACACACACACACGCACACGCACACACGCACGCACACACACGCTGAGCCACAAGCTTAAGATGTTGCACGTGCCATCTTGGTTCTGTTGCAGGCCTGTTGCGAACGGAGGGGCGGGACTTATCTGTGATACGGGTTTGACGTGGGGATAGATAGAAAGGGAAGGAGAAGAATAATGGTAGAGGAGAGACGGGAGATGAAGATGAAGGAGAGAGAGAAAGAAAAAAAAAGGCACGAAAGAGAAGAAAAAAAATAAAAAATAAACGAAAAGAAAATAAACACCGCGAGACACAAGACTAAACATCAACACAGAACAAGACAAAAAAAAGAAAAAAGAAGAAAAAAAAAAAAGAAGAAACATACGCAGAAATAGCTAAGCAAAGGGAGACACGCGTCAAACAGCCCACAAACCCATAGCTGTGAATTGACCTTAAACACCCTAACCTTTGGCTTTTAAGGTTTAAATAAGGCTTAAGTAAGGCTTGGCAGGCAGACCTTAAGCGCACCAAATCGACGCCTTACCCCCCCCCCTCCCCATCCCTCTCCCTCTCCCCTTTACTTCTCCCACTACCCCCCCTTCTCTCCCCCCTTCCCCCCACTCCCTCTGATGCGTGCTCGTGACAGACGAAAAGACGGAGAAATGGTGATGATGAAGATGATGATGGTAATGGTGATGATGGTGTTTGTGTCTGTCTGTTTGTCCTTGTGTTTGTTTAGAGGCGGATATGGTGAAGATGGTGATGGGTGATGGTGTCTCTTATTCAGTGCCTTGTCATAAGAGCTGATTTTTTTTCTTCATGTAGGAGTGTGTGTGTGTGTGTGTGTGTGTGTGTGTGTGTGTGTGTGTGTGTGTGTGTGTGTGTGTGTGTGTGTGTGTGTGTGTGTGTGTGCAATTTATGTAGTTGATAAACACGCACATAAACCTTCACATTCAAATAAACATATCCATAAGCGAGGCAGGGAAAATGCACAGGCACAATACACATATAACTGAATATGGCCATGCACATATACGTATATTCCGTGTGTATGTCCAATTTCCTTTTACAAACGTTTTATCTGTAAACATTCAAAAAAGAAGAAAAAAAAGGACACACACACACACACACACACACACACACACGCGCACATATATACACATATATACACACATACACATATATATATATATATATATATATATATATATATATATATATATATATATATATCATGTCAGATATGAAAGAGAAAAAAACTTTGTTATGGTCTCAACTGCCAGACGAGATAGAATTGCAATCGCAACATCTGCAATGCTCTCTCGTGAGGCTAAATATAGAAAAAGGTTATGAAAGAATTACATTTCTTTCTACACCCTTTCCTCTTACCCCCACTTCCCCGGTGCCCCTCTCAAGCCTCCCCTCTCCTCCCTCTCTCTCTCCCCTCCTTGCCCATTGCCGATTTTCCCCTCTCTACCCCTTTCCACAACGGCCATTTACCCTCTTCCCTCGCCTACTCTTCTCTCTCTCTCTCTCTCTCTCTCTCTCTCTCTCCATCCCTCCCTCCCATTTTCCACTCTCCTTCCCCCTCTTAACCCACTTTCCTTCACCTCCCCCCCCCCTCCTCTCTGCCCACTTTCCTCCCTTCCTATCCATTACCCACTTCCCCTCCCCACCCTCCCCACCCCTCCCTCCCCTCCCCCCTTCCCCCCTCCCCCAACAACGAAAGCAGGGAATCACTTACAATATGTATATATATAGGCTATTAAACCTGTTTTCCGCGCGTGTGTTTATTTTCATATTTCAATGGTGTTATTAATTCCGGGATAATGACCTTCAACATTGCCAGCCTTTGTTTCACGAGAATGAGCAAGCGACAAGGGCAAAATGGCAACAGGGAAATAACGGCCATGTTGCAACACCCTGTAGGTAGCGTTTTTATTATTATTTTTTTAAAGGTGTAGAATCCATGAATGCGAATGCTTGTCTACGAACGCCTCCGGCTTTTTGTCTCGTTTCGTTTCGTTTCTCTTACGCGGATGCTTATCTCGGAGGCAACATGCGTCTATCTATTTTTTTTTCTCTCTCTCTCTTTCTTTCTCTCTATATCTCTCTCTCTATCTCTCTTTCCTTTTCTCTATCTCTCTCTTTCTTTCTCTCTTCCTCCTTCCCTCTCCTTCCCTCTCCTTCCCTCTATCTCTCTCTCTCTCCCTCTTTCTCTCCCTCTCCTTCTCTCTCTCTCTCTCTCTCTCTCTCTCTCTCTCTCTCTCTCTCTCTCTCTCTCTCTCTCTCTCTCTCTCTCTCCCTCTCCTTCCCTCTCTCTCTCTCACCATCTCCCTCTCTCCCTCTAACCCTTCCCCTCCCCCTCCTCACTCTCCCAACTCCCCCCCCGCCTCCTCCTCTCTCCCTCCTATCCTACCCCTTCCCCCAACCCACTCCACCGTCTCCCCCCTCTCACCCCCTCCCCCCTCCCCCCTCTTGCCCTTTCACGCCCTTTTTCTCTCCTCTCTTTCCCAGGAACTTCATATTCCCTGTCGCAATAGACTGCTATTCACGTTATCTTGGAAGGCGCTACCTACATGTCTTCTTTCCTCTTGCCCTTATCCCCTCATTCGCTTTCTTTATTTCGTTTTCTCTCTTCCACTGTTTCTTTTGTGTTTGATGTTGGGTTGTATTTGTTTTTTGTCTTTTGTTTTTTGTTTTTTTTTGTTTTTGTTTTTGTTTTGTTTTGTGTTTTGAGAAAGGTTGTTGCGGGTTTGATGTGAATTTTGTCTTTTTTTAATGGAGTTTATATACTCTTTGTTATTATTGTTTCGTATTTATTTTTTTCGTCTATCTGTTTGTCTATCTGCATCTCTCACTGTTTCTCTCTCTGTCTCTGTTTCCCTTTCTCTCTCTCATTTTTTTTTTTCTCTCTCCCTCCCTCCCTCCCTCTCTCTCTCTCTCTCTCTCTCTCTCTCTCTCTCTCTCTCTCTCTCTCTCTCTCTCTCTCTCTCTCTCTCTCTCTCTCTCTCTCTCTCTTTCTCTCTCTCTCCCGCTCTCTCTCCTGTCATCAGATTTCGCACTTTTTCTCCTGCCTCCCCTTTGTCGCCTCCCACACACACTTCCTTGGCTTTTCCCCTTGTTCCTCTCCCCTCACCCCCCCCATCCCCTCTCCTCCCCTCTCTCTTCCTCTCTTGCTTTCTCTTTTTCTCCCGTATTCGGTATCGGATATAAATTCCACATTCTCTCTCTCTCTCCCTCTCTCCATTGACCTTTCTTTCCTATCCCACTTTTTTTTTCTTTTTTTTACTTCTCTTGCTTTCTCCTTCCCCTCTTCCCTCTTTTCTCTCATTCTCTTCCCATCCTCCTTCTTGTTCTTTTGCCGCTCTTTCCTCCTTTCCCCCCCTCTTTTCTTTCTCAATTCCTCCTCCTTCTCTCTTCTTATCTCCTACTATCTTCCCCTCTACGTCCCTCTTTTTTACCCCCTCTCTCCTTCTTCTCCCTGTCTCCGCCCTTCTTCCTTTCTCTTCTCACCTCTTCTTCCTCCCTCCCTCCTCCTTTCTCCTTCCTCCCTCCCTTCTACCTCCCCCTCTTCGTCCTTCTTCTTCCTCCCTCCCACTTTCCCTCATTCTTCCTCCTCCTCTTTCTCCTTCCTCCTTCCTGCTCCCTCCTCCTCCCTCCCCCTTCCTCTCTCCTTCCTCCCCCCCCCCTATCTTCCTCCCTCCCCCACCCCCTTCCTCTTCCCTCCTCCCTACTCCTCTCTCCTCCCTCCTCCTTCCTCCTCCTTCCATCCTTCATCCTTCCTCTTCCCTCCTTCTTCCATACCCCCATCTTCCTCCCTCCCCCCACCCCCTCCCTCTTCCCTCCCCCTCCCCCTCTTTCTCCTTCCTTCCTTCCTCCTCCCTCTTCCTTCCTTCCTCCCAATCTTGCTCCTTCCCTCACCCCCTTCCTCAGCCCTCCTCCCTACTCCTCCCTCCTCCCTATTCCTCCCTCTTCCCTCCTCCCTCCTCTTCCTCCCACCTCCTCCTCCTTCCTTCCATTCTTCCTCCTTCCTCTTCCTCCCTCCTTCCAACACCCACCAGATCGACGAAAGCAAAATCCTCTCTCCCTCTTTCTTTTTTTTTCCTTTTTTTTTTTCCTTATTTTAGATTTTCCTCTTCTTCCTTCCACTTTTAATTGCATCTGACGCCCAGCAAACGTGATATGAGACTCCATCCTTTCGCTCTCTCGAACTCGATAAAAAAAAGAGGGGAAAAAAAAGAGAGGGGAAAAAAAGTGGAAGAAAAATATAAAATAGATAGACTTGCCTTAAGAGCTTCTTTTGTAGAGGCGAGGTGGGATTTTTGATTTTCTTACAGTTTTATTTCTTTTGGTGGGCTTTATATGGAGTTTTATTGTGTTTGTTAATTCGTAATTTAGTATTATCAGTGATATTATTATTATTGCATTTGTTTTTATGTTTGTATTGTTAGTGATAGTGCCATGTTTTTATTATTAGTATTGTTATCATCTTTATAATAATTATCATTATTATATTTGCACTTACATTGACTATTTTTTGCATTTGTTGGTTGTTGTTGTTTATATCAGACAAACAGACAGACAGACAGACAGTAGACAGACAGACAGACAGACAGACAGACAGACAGACAGACAGACAGACAGACAGACAGACAGACAGACAGACAGACAGACAGACAAACAGATAGACAAACAGATAGACAGACAGTAGACAGACAGGTAGACAGACAGACAGACAGAGAGACAAACAGATAGACAGACAGTAGACAGACAGACAGAATGCGTAAGTGTGAGACTCAAGAGAGAGAGAGAGACGAGAGCTATTTTTCTCTCCTTATCATTGACACTAATAATAAAATATAGACCCTTAAATAGATACACCTACATACAAGCAGACAGGACAGAGAGAGAGAGAGAGAGAGAGAGAGAGAGAGAGAGAGAGAGAGAGAGAGAGAGAGAGAGAGAGAGAGAGAGAGAAAGAGAAAGAGCAAGAAAGAGAGAAAGTGAGAGAAAGAGAGAGAGAGAGAGAGAGAGAGAGAGAGAAAGAGAAATAGAAAGAGAGAGAAAGAGCAAGAAAGAGAAAGGGCAAGAAAGAGAGAAAGTGAGAGAGAGAGAGAGAGAGAGAGCAAGAAAGAGAGAAAGTGAGAGAGAGAGAGAGAGAACGAGAGAGAGAGAGAGAGAGAAAACACGCACAGTGATGGGGGGGGGGGGGGGGGGGGGGGGGGGGGGGGGGTGGGGGGGGGGGGGGGGGGGTGTGGTGCGAAAGAGCACTTGCCTGTCAGATCCCTCAATGACTTTGGCAATTAAGCAGAATCTTACTAATTGGGAGAGCATCGCCCGCCACTTCGAGAACATTCGAGGGTCGTCTTTGCCACACCCAAGATCAGCTGTGACATGTTGAGAGAAGCTTGAGTTTTATTTTTTTTTTCTTATTTTCAGGGGATGTGGAGGGTGTGGGTGGGTGTGGGTAAAGGGGGTTGGGGTTGGGGGATGGGGTTCTGTAATTGGCGAGCTATACTTAGGGCTTATGTTCAGGAATGTAAATGAGTGAATGCACTCGCGTGTAGTACGTATGGAGATACAGGTTACAAATGCACACGTGCACGCACACATAAACGCACGGTCGCTCGCACGCACGCAGGCATGCACGCACACACACACAAACACAAACACACACACACACACACACACACACACACACACACACACACACACACACACACACACACACACACACACACACACACACACACACACACACACACATATACACACACCTCCTTCCCTCCCCTCCCCTTCCCTCCCACATCATGTACTCCCCCCCCCCTTCCCATCTTTCTCCTCCTCTCTTGCACCTCTTCCACGCACTCTCAAAGGCACAAAAAAAAGCTCACACTCTCCTCCCTCCAAACGCAAAAGACGCTAGTCGTCCATTAGCACATTCAATATCTAACAGATTGCTAAACCTATGAACTTTTGATTGCATTGCAGCACCTCGCAGAGTTGCTGCGTTTCCCCCCCCCCCCCTCGCCCTTCCGCATCCCCCCCAATCTTCTACACCTCCTCATCTCACCCCTACTCCCTCAATCCGAACCCTTCTCTATTCCTACGAGGGGGCTCCCCTCACTTCTTTCTCTTAAACCCTCAAACCTCTTCCTTCCTTCTCCTCTTCTTCCACTACTCCCCCCCTATCCCACGCTTCTTATCTCCTTATCCCTCACTCTCATCCTCGCCTCTTTCCTCCTTCTCTCCTCTCCTCCGCACTATCTCCCAACTCACTTCTAAAACCTCCCTCCTAGCCTCACTCCTTCCCCATCTTCTTCCTCCCTGCCCATCACTGGCTCTTTCAGCGCTCTGTTGGCTCCTCGTCATTCTCTCTCTCTCTCCTCTTTCCTCCTCTCTCCCCACTCCCCTCACTTCTACCTCCTTATCCTCACTCCTTCCCCATCTTTCTTCCTCTCCTCCTCCTCCCCTCACTCTCGCTTCTGTCTCCTTATCCTCACTCTCTCTCCTCTTTCCTCCTCTCTCTCTCCTCTTTCCTCCTCACTCCCCACTCCCCTCTCTTCTACCTCCTTATCCTCACTCCTTCCCCCTCTTTCTCCCTCTCCTCCTCCTTCCCCTCACTCTTTCCTCCCCTCCCCCAAACCCCTCAACCCACCCACTCCCCCTCTCCTATCTCCTTCCCCTCACCCCCTTACCCCCCAACCCCCATCGAGGAAGAGGAAGAACTAGAGGGGATGTATGGCGTATAACCCTCAAGTAGCGTTGTTTGTCGTTGCCATGGTTACAGTGACGGGAAGAATGTCTGGAGATGAGGGGAAAAGGGGCTGAAAATGAGGGGAAAAAGTATGAAAATTAGGGGTTGAAAGAGTGTTAAGGCAGTTTGGCGGTTTAACTGTGTTTTATTTTACTCCTCTCTCTCTCTCTCTCTCTCTCTCTCTCTCTCTCTCTCTCTCTCTCTCTCTCTCTCTCTCTCTCTCTCTCTCTCTCTCTCTCTCTCTCTCTCTCTCTCTCTCTTTCTAATGCCACGTCGTAACAGCAATTATCCTAAATACACCTAACCTAGGAGTGGCCGTGGAGGGGAGAGGGGGGTGGGTGGGAGGATGAGGGGGGTGAAGGGAGGAGGAGGGGGGGATGAAGGGGAGAAGATGGGAAATAAGAGAAAGAAAGAGAAGGATTGAATGAATTGAAGCGTAGTAAAAAGGGGGAACGAATGGGCGTAGGAAGAGAGAGAGAGAGAGAGAGAGAGAGAGAGAGAGAGAGAGAGAGAGAGAGAGAGAGAGAGAGAGAGAGAGAGAGAGAGAGAGAGAGAGAGAGAGAGAGAGAGAGAGAGTGTGTAAGAAAGAATAAGGAAAAAAAATGATAACAATATAACAAGTAGATGAATACACAAAAAAGAGAAAGAAAACGAGAAGAAAGGAGAAGAGAAAGAGAGAGAGAAAGAAAGAAAGAAAGAGAGAACAGAGCAGGTGGTTGATAAAGGAGTATCTGACGCAACGTTTTTAAGGCGTGGGTCGTATGTGGGTGTGTGCGTGTGTGCGTGCGTTCGTTGCGTGGGTGCATCTGAGGGCGAGGCGTGTATGGGCGTGGGCGTTGCACGTAATCGCTCTTTTCATGGCTATGGGTGTGGCGGAGAGGGAAGGAGGAAGGAAGGAAGGAGGGAAGGGGAGAGGAGGGGAGGGGAGGGGAAATGAAGGGAGGAAGGAAGAATGGGGAAAAGGAAGGGAGGAAGGGGAAAAGGAAGGGAGGAAGGAAGGAAGGAGGGAAGGGGATGGGAGGGGATGGGAAGGGAAGGGAAGGGAAGGGGAAGGGGAAGGGGATGGGAGGGGATGGGAGGGGAGGAAAGAAGGAAGGAAGGAAGGGGAGAAAGAGGGGAAGGGAGGGTGAAGGAGGGGAGGGGCAAGGAAAGGGAAGGAAAGTGAGGAAGGAAGGAAGGAGGGGAGAGGGAGGGAAGGGAGGAAGGAAGATAGGAGGGAAGGGGGAGGGGAGGAGGGAGGGGATAGATGGAGTGATAGCTACCTATATAGAAACATTGACAGAAAGAAAGACAAAAGAAATGAAAAGACACAGAGACGGAGACAAACACAGAAACGGACGTAGAGACAGAGAGAAAGAAAAAGAAAGAAGAGGAGACACAGATAAAAAAAAAAAAAAAAAAAAACAGAACCATAGCGAAAGGGGGAACGAAGGGTTGAGAAAGGGTTGAATAAGTAGACGGATTACGAGTAGATGCATAGCGCAGGTGGGGATCATTAACTTGTAGATTAGATGTAGTTATGGGCGAGTTGTAGACGCGCTTTGATGGGTAGAGCGTCTGTAGGGTGTCTTGTAGACGGGGGGGGGGGGGAGAAGGGAGGGAGAGGAGAGGAGAGGAGAGGAAGGGAGGGGAGGAGAGTGGGAGAAAGGGGAGGAGAAGGGGGACGGTGAAAGAGGAGGAGAAAGGTAGGAGGGAGGGAGTGGAGAGATAGGGAGATAGGGAGGGGGGTAGGAGAGGAGAGGAAGGGGGAGGATGGGAGAGGGGGAGGAGGAGGAGGAGGAGGAGAGATAGGAGGAGGAGGGGGGGAAAGAGGAGAGGAAGGGGGAGGAGGAGGAGAAGGAGGAGAAGGAGGAGGAGGAGGAGGAGAGGGGTAGGAGGAGAGGAGGAGGAGGAGGAGGAGGAGGAGGAGGAGGAGGAGGATAGATGGAGGAGGAGGAGGAGGAGGAGGAGGAGGAGAAGGAGAAGGCGAGGAGGAGGAGGAGGAGGAGGAGGAGGAGGAGGAGGGACAGGATAGAAGGGAGGGAGGGGAGTAGAGGGAGGGGGAGGTGCGGGAAGGAGAGAGGAAATACGATAGGGGAGTAAGTAAGGAATGAAGAAACAGAGAGAAGCGGGAAGGAAATGGAAGAGAGGGGAAAAAACTGAGGGGAGAGAAACGTGAGGGAAGGAATTACAGAAAGATAAATAAACAGGAGGGAAATAAGACATAAATGGAATTAGAGAAGGAAAAATTAAAAAGAAGAAAGAAAAAAAATAAAAAACACACCCGCTATTGATCGATATGTGGATTTGTTTGTTTTTTTCTGAGGGTAGTTTTTTTATGTTTGTGTTTTTGTGAGCTGGCCGTCTCATCTTCCAACTGCACTGTTGCTACCTGTACTACCGTCTCCCCCCAAAGACCCTACCTACACTTGATCCATCACTGCCCCCTCTCTCCTTGTTTTTGCCTTTTCCGCCCAGTTCATCTCTTTTTCCCCTCCCCATCTTTCTCTCACCTCAGCTAGATATTCCTTCCAACCCTCCCAACACTAACCCTGCTTTCCCCACCGCCATCCGCATCCCAGTCCTACGATCCTTCCCCTACCCACGATCCATCCCCCCCACCCCCCCAGACACCCGATCACACACACACACACAGAAAGAGAGAGAGAGGGGGAGAGAAAGAGAGATAAAAAGAGAGGGAGGGAGAGAAAGAGAGTGAGACAGAAACAGAGACAGAGATAGACGCAGACAGAGATATAGAATGAGAAGAAAAAAAGAGACAGACACACAGACAGACAGACAAATAGACAGACAGACAGACAGACAGACAGACAGGCAGACAAAGACAGAGATAGACAGACAGACAACAGACAGACAGAGAAAGAGAACCAGAGATAGACAGAGAGACAGACAGACAAACAAAGACAGAGACAGAGAGACAGACAGAGAAAAAGAGAACCAGAGAGAGAGAGAGGCTGAGGGAAAGCTTTGGCTCGAAGGTAGAACAGTGATCTATGTGACTGGCACCGCCCTCCCTGATACGAAAATTGGAATATATGGGAAAGACGCGGGAAGCTGGTGTAGGAAGCGTGAAAAAAAAAGAAAGAAAAATACTTGACAGTCATGATGGAATGCATTGAGGCGGAGAAAATACGCTTTTTCAATTCGTGGGAATGATTCATGCGTTTCCGTCTGTTTCGCGGGCGGGTGCACTCATGTAAATACGTAGATTACACATGCATACATACTTATTTACGTACACACGTATATACATGCCTACGTACATACGTATGTATACATGTGTGTGTGTGTGTGTGTGTGTGTGTGTGTGTGTGTGATAATAAATAGATTAATATATATATAAAATATATAGAATGTGTGTATATGTGTAATTATATACTATATATTATATATTATATATATATTTTATATATATATATACTGTGTGTGTGTGTATGTGTGTGTGTGTGTGTATGTGTATATATATATATATATATATATAGATATATATATATATATATGTAGATATATATATTATATATATAATATATACATATGTATGTAGTATTTATAAATATGTATTATAGTGTGTTATATATTATACGAATGTATGTATGTATATATATATATGTATATGTGTGTATATATATACGTACACATTTAAATACATAAATATATACATACATACATACATACATACATACATACATATAGACAGACATAAATACATGCATACAATTTTGCATAATGCGCACACACGCACACATACAAGAACATATTGATCATCCGTGCTTGGTTGCATGGAAAGAAATCAAATAATTATGATTAGTGTGATAGATGACAGAAAAAAATATATATATGGCCAATTTACGTGTATTAAAATTGTCAATACGATTAGTTATTCTGTTTGCATCTTTTTTCTTTCTTTCTTTTTCTTTTCATAGTTCCTCCACCGTGTCTATTTTCATCTGAAAAAAATATATATTGCAGTTACATTTTGCATTTTTAAAAGAGTGAGATTTATAGATAAGATATTGCTAATTTTTCTATTGCTCGGATATTTAGTTTGTGTTATAGTTCTGATATAACAACGAAGGGGGGGGTGGGAGAGGTGGGTGGGGGGGGGGGCACTGGGAAAATTATACATAGATTAAAATAATTTAAAATACAACCATATAATATTAATAAAATTAAAAAATACAAAACCCAATTATACCCAATACCTGTTTGTAATAGCTTAATAACAATTAATATTTACCTCTTTGTAGACTTCATTCAAATCATTTTTACTAATTATTCCTATTTGGAAACATGGAGTTATAAGCTTTCAGTTTTCTTTTTGTTTGTTTGTTTGTTTATTTGTGTATGTGTGTGTGTATGTGCGAGTGTGTGTGTGTATGCATGTGTGTATGTGTATGTGTCTGTGTATATGTATGTCTGAAAATAGACTCTTTTATTCAACAGACGACCAGCAGTTCATCTTATTTCGTTTCTTAAACCAAAATGCTTCACCTTTTCAATGCAATGAATACCCTTCGTCCGAGGTTATCAGAAATCTCAAGCACTGACAATGCTCCGCGCATATGCATGACCAGATGCTCATGCACACAAGGCCAGATTTCGTCATGAGATACTGAGCATGGTGGAATTTAATCATTTCGAACAAATGATTATGTTCATTCTATAATTTTCTGCTATTTATTCGTTTACTTAGTGCAACAATTTTTATTATCTCGCCGGTCACAGAATTATTTTTTTTTTGTTTTTTTAATTATATTATATATGTTTTCATTTCATTTCATTTCATTGATATAATGATATGATTCCTGTGTTCCTTATATATATATATATATATAATTGGTATATATATATATATATATATATATATATATATATATATATTATTATATATATATATATATATACATACATGTATACATTAATGTATAGATGTATATGTATACATATTATATATAATAATTATATATATATAATATATATAATATATATTATATTGATAAACATAAACATATGTTGTGTGTGTGTGTGTGTGTGTGTGTGTGTGTGTGTGTAGTGTGGTGGTGGTGTGTGTGTGGTGTGATAATGGGTGTGTATTATATAAACCAATATATATGTGTGTTTGTTGGGTGTGTGTGTGTGTGGGTGTGTGTGTGTTGTATGTATATAGATATATCTAGAGAAGATAGAGAGAGAGAGAGCAGAGAGGAGGGGAAGAAAGAGAAGAGAGAGAGAGAGAGATGAGAGAGAGAGAGTAAGCGAAGAGAAGAGAAGAGAGGAGAGAGAGAGAGAGAGAGAGAGAAGAGAAGAAGAGATGAGAATGAGAAAGAAAGATGAGAAGAGAGGCGAGAGAGAAGAGAGAAGAGGAGAGAGGAGAGACGATGAGGGAGAGAGAAGAGAGGGAGAGAGGAGAGGAAGTGAGCGAGGATAGATGGAGAGATGTGGAGAGGGGTGGTAGAGATTGAGAGACGGAAGAGGAGAGAGAGGAAGGATGAGAGAGACGAGTGGAGAGAGACGTGTGAGAGAGAGAGAGAGAGAGAGAGAGAGAAAGAGAGAGAGAATGAGAGAATGAGAGAGAGAGAGAGTCAGACAAACAGACTGGATACATCCTACACGAACGCGCCATTAAACATCCAGAGCGACCCGCAACCTTACACGAACGGTCAACAAAATGGCGGGAATGTCAAGGCCACAAGGAGCTTATTGCAGAGATTGCAAAGCAGAGGGAGTTTTCAATGATAACTTTTACTGTGGATACAATCGGAGAGCAGGGTGGAAGCAAAACAAGCAGGTAGGATAATTAGCTAAGCAGATAAATGAGAAGTTCGAGAAGAGATAATATGCAAGCAAGCAGAATGAGTTGTTTCCAAGCAGGGAGCGTGAGAGAGAGGGAGGGGGAGAGGGAGAGGGAGAAGGAGAGAGAGAGGGAGAGGGAGAGGGAGAGGGAGAGGGAGAGGGAGAGGGAGAGGGAGAAGGAGAAGGAGAGGGAGAGAGAGAGAGAGAGAGAGAGAGAGAGAGAGAGAGAGCGAGAGACAAACAGACAGGAAAACAAGCAATAGAGAAAATCCCAAATCAAGCAAACAAGACACTCAGGCACACAATCAAAACAACCAGTTTATCAACCAAGCAACTAATCAAAGAGACGATGAACCAATCAACCAAAATAAGTAAACGAAAAAACACGCACTCACCCACCCACCCACCTCACCTCACCCACCAAACACCACCACACCTCTACCACACCCAAAACCCACCTACCCTCACACCCTCAAACCCACCCTTACAACCTCACCCACAAAAACCCACCCTATTACCCACCTCACACTCCACACACCCACCTCACCCACATCCCCCAACCCCATCACACACCCCAACCTACCCAAACCCACCCACCTCACCCCACCCACCCACCTCACCCCACCCACCCACCTCAACCCTCGACCGCACCCAACCTCACTCTATACTCACACCCACAAACCCACCCACCCACCCACCTCACCCACCCTCCTCACCCAAATCACTCTCACTTATCTTAACCCTCACCCCACCCACCACACCACACCCACCGCACCTCACCCAACCAAGCCACCCACCTCACCCACCTCACCCACCTCACCCACCTCACCCACCTCACCAAACCCAACCCACCACACCCACCCATCCCAAAACCCACCCACCTCACCCACCCCAAAACCCACCCACCTCACCCCACCCACCACACCCATCCATCAAACCCACCTCACCCACCCAAGCCACCTCACCAAACCCCACCCACCTCACCCACCCAAGCACAAGAACAGGTGTCACCGCGGGTCATGTTACGGCATCTCAACCACGGGTCGGTCGGAAGGGGGGGTGGGGGGGGGGTCAGTTAGCCTCGGTGTGAAGGAGAGAACAAGGGACCGGCCTGTCTTCGGGCTTAACCCTTTCTTGAGGCTGGCTGCTAAAGATCTCGTGTTGTTCTTTGAAAGTTTTTGTTGTTGTTTATGTTTTGGTGTTTTTTTTTGGGGGGGGGAGGGGATGGGGAGGGTTTTTTTCGTTTTTTTTTTTTTTTTTTTTTTTTTTTTAATTGTCTGTATTGTTTTGATGATGTTTATTGTTATTGATTTTGTTATTATTATCGTTATGATTATAGTCAGAAATATTGTTATTATTATCATTATAATCAATATTATTAATATTGTTATTAACAACACTGTTATCATTACAATCACTATTTATTGTATTATTATTATTATCAACACTATCATCATTATCAGCATTATTATTGTTATCATTATTATCATCAATGTTTTTATTATCATTATCATTGTTGTTGTTGCTATTGTTGTCTCAGTATTTAATTAGATTTATGTTTTCGTGTCTTTTTCTTTGTCTATTTAACCCAATTCGCCTTTTCTGTTTGTTTGGTTCTGAACCATAAATTATTTTCATTTTTTGTTTTGTTTTGCCTTTTCGTCTTCCTTTTCTGATTATCTTCCTACTCTCATCTCATTCGTCTCCTGTATCTTCTTCTTCTACACTTACATCCAAATCTTCATTCATATCTATATCCACATAGACATCCACATAAACATCCACACACATATCACATGTCCACACCCACACGCATATCCACACCTATACACACCTACACGCCCACAAACACACCCATCCACACACATCACACACACACATCCACACTCGCATCCCCACCCACACACATCACACACACACACACATTCACACACGCATATCCACACCCACACCCATCACACCCACACGCATCCACACCCACACATCCACACGTGCATATCCACACCCACCAACATATCCACTCCTATACAAACCCCCACACCAACACCCACACGCCCACAACCGTACCCACACACCCACATCCCTCCACATCCACCCACACACCCACAAGCCCACCCACAAACCCACCACACATCCCTACAACCCTTCCAAAAACACCAAAAACACACCTTTTTTTTATTATGAACAAGTCCGTGAAATATCGCAATGCGTTAATAATTTTTAGCCGTGATCGATCGCCGTGCCAAGCTGATAGATGGATAAGTCTATCATCCGGCATTAGTCAAGTTCGGATGGAGAGTTATGCGAACTCCGGTCTGGAAAACGTGTGCGAAACAGGGTGGTGTAATGATCAAAGTTTCGTGCTGTTAATATTACATTCTGGTTATTATTATTATTTTTTTATTTTTTTATTTTTAGTGAGATAGATAGATAGAGAGAGAGAGAGATGGAGAGATGGATAGATAGATAGAGAGAGAGAGAGAGAGAGAGAGAGAGAGAGAGAGAGAGAATGAGAGAATGAGAGAATGAGAGAAAGAGAGAGAGAGAGAGATAGACAGATAGACAGATAGAGATGAAGAGAGATAGAGATAGATAGATAGATGGAAATAGATAGAAGTAGATAGAGACAGATAGATAGATAGATAGAGATAGAGTGTGTGTGTGTGTGTGTGTGTGTATGTGTGTGTGTGTGTGTGTGTGTGTGTGCGTGTGTGTGTGCTGATGTGCTTGGTGTGTGTGCTTGCATGTGCGTGCGTGCGTACGTGTCTAGGAATGTATCTTTATTTTTCTTACACTCATTTTTACTTATTCATTTTTGATGACCCCTGTAGTGGCTGTTCATTTAAAAGATTTACAGTGTCGCCATTTCGAAATACATATATTTATCCTATGCTCGAAATAAGTACCGCGCCCTCCCCTCCCCTTGCCCCCCCCTCTCCCCTCTCCCCCCCCCTCCTTGCTCACCCCGATTTGTCTTGCGAAATACTATCCTCTTTCTATATCTCATGTGAGTATGCGTTTTTGCTCTCATTGCTGTCATTAATATAAAGATAAAGATAATAAGAGAGAGAAAGACAGAGACAGAGACAGAGACAAAGACAAAGAAAGACACAAAGACATACAAAAAAACAACAACAACATAAACCTAACCCCCCAAACAAACAAACAAAACAAACGAAACGAAACGAAACGAAAATATCCAAAAAAACAAACAAAAAAAAACAATAAAAACAACAGACAAAAACGACTAAAGAAACTAACCCACAAACAACAACCGCCAAACAAGCTAAGAAAACATAGGACGCTAAAAAAAAACTCAAACAAAAATAACCAGTTTCGGACGCAGAGACCTCGTGTTTGAACCAATTGAGATGAAATTCGCTCCTCTCTCATCTCCCTCCCTCCCTCCTTCCTTCGCTAGCCTTGTGTTTCTACGAGCAATGGAAAAAAAGAAGATAGGAAGAGAATGGAAGATAAAAGGTTCCTTGTTCGTTTGGCAGTGTGAGAGAGAGGAAAGTAGGAGAGAGAGTAGGGGAGGGGATGAGGGAGAGAGAGAGAGAAGGAGGAGAGAGATAGAGAAGGATGTGGGGGAGAGAGAAAGAGTTGATGAGGATGAAAGAGAGAGCGAGTAGAGACGCGAGAGATGATGAACCATGATGAGAAGGAGTGAGAGAGAGAGAGAGAGAGAAAGAGGAGAGGAAGGGAGAGAGAGAGAGAGAGAAGGAGAGAGATAGAGAGAGAGGGGGGGAGGGAGAGAGAGAGAGAGAGAGAGAGAGAGAGAGAAAGAGGAGAGGAAGGGAGAGAGAGAGAGAGAGAAGGAGAGAGAGAGAGAGAGAGAGGGGGGGAGGGAGAGAGAGAGAGAGAGAGAGAGGAAAGGTAGAGAGGTAGAGGAGAGCTTTCTATGAAAAAAAGGGATGAAGAAAAGAGGAAATAGGGAGAGCTTATTGTGAGCTGTGGGAGAGATTTTTTTTTTTTTTTCACGAGCGATATAAGAATATGAAGAAATAAATTATAATAGGTAAGCTTTCTACGAGTAATGAAAAATATGACGAAGAAGGGAAAGAAAAGAAAGTCTTCCGTGTGAAATGAATAAAAAAAAAGGAAGAAAGGGAAAAAAAAAGGAAAGACTTTGGCGAAAGGAATCATGAAGGACTAAGGACATGTTTCTGAAAGGATGTGCGAAAGCATATAAGAAATGGGAAAATAGAAAAGCAAGGTAAGAGAGAAAAAAAAAAGTAAGAAAGTATTGCTTACCAACGATTTTCTGAAAAGAACGGAATATATAAGATAAAAAAAAAATAGGTACAAAAAGGAAAAGAAAGGGGAGAGAGTTCATGAAAAATTGTTTATCATTTTATTTTTTCTTCTTTTTCTTTGAGTTGTTTTCGTAATTCCATTTTCTTTTGTGTGTGTGTGTGTGTGTGTGTGTGGATGCTGTGAGGATGTAAGATGTGTTCATACGTGGCTTCTGGTTATTTAAGATACTTTAGGTGGTTTATTCTAACGGGGGAAAGGGGAAGGGGGAGGGAGGAAGGGAGGGAGGGGAAGCGGTTTGGGGGGGGTACTTATGGGGAGAAACTGTAGGGTTAATTTAAAAGGGTTGTCCTCATGGCTTATTGGATGTGGGTTTTTAGGGTGGGAAGTTCTTAGGGGTAATGGAAGTGAAATTGCTTTAAATTGTTATGTTTTTCATCTGGCCTTCTCTGATTTTCTCTCGCTCTCTTTCTCTCTCTCTTTCTCTCTCTCTATTTCTCTTTCTCTCTCCTCCCTCCTCTCTCTTCTCTCTTCGCCCTCTCTCTCTCTCTCTCTCTCTCTCTCTCTCTCTCTCTTTATATATATATAGATAGATATATATATATATATATATATATATATATATATATATATATATATATATATGTGTGTGTGTGTGTGTGTGTGTGTGTGTGTATCGCTCTTTCTCTCTTCCACTCTTTCTACATAGATATCAATTCATTTCATTTTAAAAGAATTATGAATATAGTGATAATTAATGTATTTCTCTTTTGTTTCAGGTATGTGTTTACGGGAATCTGTTTACACCGAGAAGATTACATTCTGTGCAAGTTAAGTGTATGATTAATGGTTTAGCATCTCTCTCTCTCTCTCTCTCTCTCTCTCTCTCTCTCTCTCTCTCTCTCTCTCTCTCTCTCTCTCTCTCTCTCTCTCTCTCTCTCTCTCTCTCACTCACTCTGCAGTCATCGATTAATCCTTCCTTCTTCCTGTTAATTCTTGAAAATTTTCAAAAAAAGTCATAAATTAATTGTCAGAGATGTTATTTTGGCTACTTTATTGTATTTGATATACTAATATTATTTCTTTATTATTTTCTTCTTATATGATTGTTGATGTTATTATTATATATTTTTACTATTATTGTCATTATTATTATTATTATTTCTATTATCATTATCATCATTATCATTATTGTTATTGTTATTATCAATATTATCATTATTATTACCAATGTTATTATTATCATCATCATTATCGTTATTATAATCAATATCATTACAATGATATTTACTATCATTATCTTATTAAGAGTCAATGATGACACAATTCTTCTCGCTACTGCTGATGTTGCCAAAGTAACTTTCATAACCAATTAAAAAAACAAAAAATAAATCGATAACATACATATATAATTTGTCGAAAATATTCAAAATGTTCAATTTTACCGTTTCTCCGTTTTCTTTTTGTTGTAGGGATGACTCATATGAACGAAAAAAATAAATAAAAATTTTTTAAATGAGAGAGATTAGAGAGAGAGAGAGAGGAGAGAGAGAGAGAGAGGGAGAAGAGAGAGGAGAGATGAGAGAGAGAGAGAGAGTGAGCGAGAGAGAGAGAGAGAGAGAGAGAGAGAGAGAGAGAGAGAGAGAGAGAGAGAGAGAGAGAGAGAGAGAGAGAGAGAGAGAGAGAGAGAGAGAGAGAGAGAGAGATGGAGATTGATATAAATAGATATAATAAGATAGAGATAGATAAAAATAGATAGAAGTAGATAGAGATAGATAGATAGATGGAGATAATGTGTGTGTGTGTGTGTGCTGATGTGTGTGCTTGCATGTGCGTGCGTGCGTGCGTACGTGTCTAGGAATGTGTCTTTCTTTATTTTTCTTACACTCATTTTTACTTATTCATTTTTGATGACCCCTGTAGTGGCTGTTCATTTAAAAGATTTACAGTGTCGCCATTTCGAAATATATATATTTATCTTATGCTCGAAATAAGTACCGCGCCCTCAACCCCTCTAAACTCGGGAGGGATTGTCCCGCTTGCCTGCACCCCCCATCTCTCCCTAATCTCCAAAACCCTACCCCCTCTCCCCCGCTCAATCCTTGCTCACCCCGATTTGTCTTGCGAAATACTATCCTCTTTCTATATCTCATGTGAGTATGCATTTTTGCTCTCATTGCTGTCATTAATATTTAGTTAAAGATAATAAGAGAGAGAAAGGCAGAGACAGAAACAGAGACAAAGAAAGACACAAAGACACAGAAAAAACAACAACAACATAAACCTAACCCCCCCAAATAAACAAACAAACAAAACAAACGAAACGAAACGAGGATAATATCCAAAAAAAAAAAAAAAAAAAAAAAAACAATAAAAACAACAGACAAAAACGACTAAAGAAACTAACCAACAAACAACAACCGCCAAACAAGCTAAGAAAACATAGGACGCTAAAAAAAACTCAAACAAAAATAACCAGTTTCGGACACAGAGACCTCGTGTTTGAACCAATTGAGATGAAATTCGCTCCTCTCTCATCTCCCTCCCTCCCTCCCTCCTTCCTTCGCTAGCCTTGTGTTTCTACGAGCAATGGAAAAAAAGAAGATAGGAAGAGAATGGAAGATAAAAGGTCCGTGTTGTTGGGTGTGAGAGAGAGAAAGAGGAGAGGAAGGGAGAGAGAGAGAGAGAGAAGGAGAGAGAGATAGAGAGAGAGGGGGGGAGGGGGAGAGAGAGAGAGAGAGAGAGAGAGAGAGAGAAAGAGGAGAGGAAGGGAGAGAGAGAGGGAGAGAAGGAGAGAGAGAGAGAGAGAGAGAGGGGGGGAGCTGGCCCAGAGAAACGCCAAACCTGTCACCGCGAGAGAGAGAGAGAGAGAAAGAGGAGAGGAAGGGAGAGAGAGAGGGAGAGAAGGAGAGAGAGATAGAGAGAGAGGGGGGGAGGGAGAGAAAGAGAGAGAGAGAGAGAGGAAAGGTAGAGAGGTAGAGGAGAGTTTTCTATGAAAAAAAGGGATGAAGAAAAGAGGAAATAGGGAGAGCTTTCTGTGAGCTGTGGGAGAGATTTTTTTTTTTTTTTCACGAGCGATATAAGAATATGAAGAAATAAATTATAATAGGTAAGCTTTCTACGAGTAATAAAAAATATGACGTAGAAGGAAAAGAAATGAAAGTCTTCCGTGAGAAATGAATAAAAAAAAAGGAAGAAAGGGAAAAAAAATGAAAGGCTTTGGCGAAAGGAATCATGAAGGACTAAGGACATGTTTCTGAAAGGAGGGAAAGGCATAAAGAAAAGGAAATAGAAAGAAAGGAAGAGAGAAAAAAGAAGAAAGTATTCTACCAAACGATTCTGAAAGAACGGAATATATAAGATAAAAAAAATAGGACAAAAAGGAGAAGAAAGGGGAGAGAGTTAATGAAAAATTGTTTATCATTTTATTTCTTCTTCTTTTTCTTTGAGTTGTTTTCGTAATTCCATTTTCTTTTGTGTGTGTGTGTGTGTGTGTGTGGATGCTGTGAGGATGTAAGATGTGTTCATACGTGGCTTCTGGTTATTTAAGATACTTAAGGTGGTTTATTCTAACGGGGGAAGGGGGAGGGAGGAAGGGAGTGGGGGGGGGGGGTACTTAAGGGGTGAAACTGTAGGGTTAATTAAAAGAGGGTTTTCCTCAAGGCTAAATGGATGTGGGTTTTAAGGGTGGGAAATCTTCGGTTATTGGAATTGGAAATTGCTGAATTGTTCTGTTTCTCTGTCTCTCTGAATCTCTCTCTCTCTCTCTTTCTCTCTCCCTCTCTCTCTCTCTTTTCGGTTATTTTATCCTATCTACTGCGATCCTCAATACTCTTTTGCCTCGTCTCTCGACTCTCCTATTCAGAGTTCCTCAATCTCTCCTCGATCTCCGTCTAATTGGCTCTCTCTCTCTCTGTGGAGCTCTTCTCTCATCAACCTTCATCTCTCTCTCTCTCATCTCTCTATCTCTCTCGTCTCTCGTCTCTCTCTTCTCTCTCTCCCTCTTGCAACACTCTTTCTCTCGACTCTCTCCCAAAACTCTCTCAAACTCTCTCTCTCTTTATATATAGTATATATATATATATATATATTCATAAATATATATATAAAATATATATATATATATATATAATATGTATGGTATGTATGTATGTATATCAGCTCATCTCTCCTTCAGTTCTCTTCCCATGCTTCTAACATAAATATCCATTTATTTCCACATTTTAAAAGAATTATGAATATAGTGATAATTAACGTATCATTTCTCTTTTGTTTCAGGTATGTGTTTGCGGGACTCTGTTTACACCGAGAAGATTACATCCTGTGCAAGTTAAGTGTATGATTAATGGTTTAGCATCTCTCATGCGGAACTCTCTCATCTCGTTCATGTCGGTGATCACATCGTGTTCTCTCTCATCTCTCGTCTCTTCTCTCTCTCTCTCGTCTCTCTCTCTCCTCTCTTCTCTTCACTCTCCTCCTCCCTATATATCTCTCTCTCTCTTTCTCTCTCTCTTCATCCCCCCCATCATCAGTCATCTTCTCTTTCTCTTCTTCTCTTCGTTCTCTCAAAACCTCCTCTCTCTCTCTCTCTCTTTCTCTCTCTCTCTCTCTCTCTCACTTTGCAGTCATCGATTAATCCTTCCTTCTTCCTGTTAATTTTTGAAAATCTTCTAAAAAAGTCATAAATTAATTGTCAGAGATGTTATTTTGACTACTTTATTGTATTTGATATATTTATCTTATTTCTATGTTTTTTTTCTTCTTATATGATTGTTGATGTTATTATTATATATTTTTAATATTATTGTCATTATCATTATTATTATCATTATTATTATTATTATTATTATTTCTATTATCATTATCATCATTATATGTTATTGTTATTATCAATATTATCATTACTATCATCATCAATGTTATTATTACCAATATCATTATCGTTATCATAATCAATATCGTTACTGCATTACTATCATTATCCTTATCTTATCAAGAGTTAATAATGACACAATTTCTTCTCGCTACTGCTGATGTTGCCAAAGTAACTTTCATCACCAATTAAAAAAAAAAAAAAAAAAAAAAAAAATCGTTAACATACATATATAATTTTTCGAAAATATTCAAAATTTTCAATTTTTACTTTTTCCCCGTTTTCTTTTTGTTGTAGGGATGACTCATATGAACGAAAAAAATAAATATATATATATATTCCCTAAGTTTAGAAGCCACTGACGGGCCGTGACGACAGTCCTTGGATATTTAAGAGAAGTGTTAAAACAGAGAAGTGTTAAAAATGGCTGGACCTCTTGACAGTGTGTGAGAGAGGGAGTGATAGAGAGAGAAGAGAGGAGAGAGGAAATGAATGAAGAGGTGAGAAAGTGAGAGAGAGGGAGATTGAGAGGGAGAGAGTAGGGTTGAGGGAGATAGAGGGGGGTAAGGGAGAGGAGAAGAGAGGGAGAGGGAGTGGGCGAGGGAGAGAAGAAAAAGAGAGAGAAAGAGAGATTTTCAAAATGAGAGAAATATGAAAAAAGAGAAAAAAGAGGAAAAGAAAGTCAAGAAGAAGGCACGAGAGCCCCAGAAGAGAGGATGAAGGAGGAAGAAGAGGAGGAGGAGGAGGAGGCAAGAGGTACTTTGAGGGGAACGTGTAGTGTGGACAGACTCTCAGTCCTAATGTATCATCATATAGTCTTATTTTTCCGGATTATCTTTATCTTCCTTATCTAAGTCACTCCCCGATTATATCAAGCACTTATTTATACCATCTATCATTCTATAGTTATTTTTCCTTTTTGGTTTCTAATACAGCCCTCCAAACAAAGCCCCCAGCGGAAGTCATTCAAAACCCACTGTGCACGAAGCCTTGTCCTCAATGACAACAGCAACATCTGGCATCCTGCACCCTCGTTTGCAGGATTCTGACGTCTCGGGATGAGTCACCCTTTTCCTACCCTTTGCCTGACACAAAAGATCTTGCTGGTGCGAGTCAAGTGCCAGTGCCTCGCAGTTTTACTTATAGGATGGCGAGAAGAAGGCTTTGGGTTTCTTCTTCTTCTCATCCTCGTCTTCAACACTCTTTTCTTTTTCTCAACTCACTCTTTTCGGTCCGCGTCTTCGTCTAATTCTCTCTTTCTTTCTCAATCATTCATCTCGTTCTCTTCTCTCTCTCAAGCCCGTTATTTATTTTTTCCTTTTTTTTCGTATTATGTCTTCGGCGTCTGTCCTTGCGATCTCTCGTTAAGATGGATCAGACTAGGAAGCTTAGACTCTTAGTAAGCGTAATCGTGATAAGTGGTATGCTGTCTTTTAATTTGATGGTCTTGGACGTGTCGTGTTTATGCAAGGTTATACTTTCTCTCTCTCTTTCGCTCTCTCTTGCTGTCTGCCTTATCCCCTTTCTTCCCTTCCTTCCTTCCTTCTTCCTTCCCCCTACTTCACATCCGTCCTCCTTTCTGAACGCGCAGTTGACCGCCCCTCCTGCTGTCTCCCTCCCTTTAGAAGAGAGGCCTCCACTCTCCTTTTTTTTTGGGTTTATTCTTTTTCCTTCCTTCTACTAATAATGTAAATCCCCACCTCTGCGTTGCCCCCACCCCTCTGTTCCCAGAACGCCCCATACCTTACTTCTGGTTTATATTTATGCTGAGACTCCCTGGATATTCCCTACAGTCCTCTTCCTCGCACACTCCCTTCTTCCCTCCCTCCCACCCTCCATTCCCTTCTTCCCTCCCTCTCCCCTCCCTCCTCCCTTCCTCACACACTCCCTTCCCCTTCCTCCCTCCCTCCCTCCCTCCCTCCCTCCCTCCCTCCCTTCCTTCCTCTCCCACTTCCTTCCCCTCACACCTGGTCCACCAATCCCCTCACGAGCCAAAGCGAAAAGGGGAAGGTTAATTTGCATACAGAGCATCCACTAAAGGATTGAGATAAGGAGACCGTAGAAGGATACGACCGTGTTAAGGAGCAGGTCGCATGCATGTCGTGGTATGCCCTAGTTAAGTCACTTGAGATAATAGGGTGTAACAGCCCGCAGGGAGAGAGAGAGAGAGAGAGGGAGGGAGGGAGAGTGGAAGGGAGAGAGGGAGATAGAGAGAGGGATGGGGAAGGGAAAGGAAAGTAAAAGGGGTCGAGGGTTTGGGACCGAGGGGGTGGGGGGTGGGTTTTGGGGGTGGGTGGGGGGGGAGGGTAGGTAGCGAAGAGGGAGAGGGAGAGGGAGAGGGAGAGGGAGAGAGAGAGAGAAGAGAGAGAGAGGGTTGGGGGGGGGCCTGAGGGGGGGGGGTTAGGGGGGGGCACTGGGGGGGTTTGGAGGATGGGGAGGGGCGGTGGGGGGAGGGGGGGGGGTGGGGTGGGATATTTGGGGTGGAGGGCAAGGGGGTGGTGACGAGGGGGGAGGGGAGGAGAGAGGGAGGAGGAGAGAGAGAGAGAGGGAGAGAGAGAGAGAGAGAGAGAGAGAGAGAGAGAGAGAGAGAGAGAGAGACAGACAGACAGAGGAAGATAGAAAGATACACAGACAAAGACTAAGATACGGATACAACAGAGACACTCCCTTACTCATATCCACACGAGCTCCCACACACTCAACCGGACACACACGCATTCACACAAACCCACATACCCTCACTAAGGCACATTCACACACTCACTCTCACACACCCACTCGTTTTTTTTTCCTTCCTCCCTTCTTTGAACGGCTGTGGATGAGGTAGACGAATCGAAAAGCGTATTTTCACGTAACAGAGACTTTTTGCGCGAGACTGTGAGGAATCATCCTTGTGAAAGCTTCATCAGGAACTTGTAAGAGGTAAAAGGAGGGAGAGGAGGGAGGGTGAAGGAGAGAAACTCATTTTTTGTTCTATTTCTTTCTCTCGCTCTTTATCGTATTCTATATCTTTCTCTTTCTCTCTTGCTCGCTCTCTCTCTCTTTCTCGCTCTCTCTCTCTCTCTCTCTCTCTCTCTCTCTCTCTCTCTCTCTCTCTCTCTCTCTCTCCCTCTCCCTCTCCCTCTCCCTCTCCCTCTCCCTCTCCCTCTCCCTCTCCCTCTCCCTCTCCTACTCCTTCTCCTTCTCCTTCTCCCACTCCCACTCCCACTCCCAAAGCATCGCATAAAGACGATTGAATATCCCACATATCTCCATCTGTTTTGCCCTTTTCTTTCGCTGTTGTATGTAAAGAGATTTCGAGCTTCGGGGCTTCTGTTCAACACAAAGAATTAAGCTTGCAAGTCAACATTTACCCGAAAGCTTTAACTCTCCAGAGCCACGGGACATGTTTGACAAGAGTTAAACGCGTTTGAGAGCGGACTGTCTCGAAGCCTTTGTGTTTCGGTTGGGCAAAAAGGACACATTATTGGAACATCGTCAATGGGGCCAAAAGTCCCTCGAAGTTAGCAAAGACTCTTAAAGTCGATGAAGGGAAGAAAATTGTTTGTAAACTTAATTACTCTGATGCGTCGAGGTATATGAGGATGTCTTGATTATGTTGTCGTTTGGTTGTGTAAGTTCTTTTTTTTTCTCTCTTTTGTTTTGTTTTTTTGCGTCTTTCTCCTGTCGCGAAATATTATTGGAACGTTGGCGAAATCCCTGAGCACAGCTGTGGAAGTCAGTTAAGTCTTTTAAATTAAAAAAAAACATAAATGAAAGAAGACATTGATTATGAACATTTTTTTTGTATCTTGATCTCCCTTGTTTCCCTAAAGTAAAAGACACATTATCGGAACATCATTACCGGGACCGAAGTCTTTTGAAGTTAACAAAGTCTCTTAAAATCAAAAAGGAGAATCTATTTGAAAAAAAAAAATATTCCTAGGACGAGGTATATAAGAACCCGTTGATTATATATAATGATGGTTGTGAATTGAAAGGCTATATTTATACATGATTTATTTGTATTTTTCGAAATAATTTTACAGGTATAAGCAGGTGTAAGTCCCTCGTTACTGAGAATGAAGTCAACCTTTTGTTCTGAATTCAAATCGAAAAAAATGAAATCATACATGCGTGTGTAACTATTCCGCGGGTTATGATAACATGAACGTTACGAAACAATATATTCGTGTATGTTGTAATTCTATCAACACTGTAATTTTGCTTATATTTGCCTTTGTTCTATGTTCTTTTTGTTCTTTGCAGAACTTTTAAGAATTAGAAATCTGGGAAAGCTTTTTTATTGATTAGTTATTTTTATTTCATATTGTTTTAGCGCAAAGGGCGTGACCACACACACGCACACGTACACAGGTGCACGTACTCGGACGCACACACGGAAACACACACACAAACGCACATGCACTCCATTCTACCACACACACGAACAAATTATGATAATAAGGATAATGACAATTAATGATAATGATGATAATAAAAAGGAATAATGAGAAGGATATTGATATTAATGATAATAGTAACAACAGTGATAATGATAATAACAATGATGATAATAATGATATTGATAATAATGATGTTGATAATAATGATGTTAACAACAGCAATAACAATTATAATGATTATAATGATACTTATAATGATAATAACAATAATAATGATGATAACGATAATAAACAATAACAATAATAATGATAATAACAATAACAGTGATGATGATAACAACCATAATGATAACAATGATAATAATAACAACAACAACGATAATCAAACCTACAGAAAAAAAAAAAAATCTGAGCGAACCCCCAAGAATTATAGAAAATGACACGAGTAGAACCGGAGAACCGTAGAACCGGAGAACCGTAGTAGTAGCCCCGTGCTATCACAATAAAGATTTCACGAGCGTATAAACATGGTTTCTACGGTAACCATGTCGGCGGATCGGGGAGTCTCGGATCGATTTTAATCCTACGGATGGAGGGGGTGGGGGGTGGGGGGGAAGGGAGGGGGGGAAAGGAGGTTGGGAGGGGGGAAGGGAGGTTGGGAGGGGGAAAGGGAGGTTGGTAGGTGGGGGGAAAGGGAGGTTGGGAGGGGGGTAAGGGAGGTTGGGAGGGGGGGAAGGGAGGTTGGGAGGGGGGGAAAGAGAGGTTGGGAGGGGGTGAAAGGGAGGTGGGGGGTATAGGGAGGTTGGAAGGGGGGGAAAGGGAGGTTGGGAGTGGGGGGGGTAAGGGAGGTTGGGAGGGGGGATGTAGGGGGTGGGGGGTAGGGGGGAAAGGGAGGTTGGGAGGGGGGAAAGAGAGGTTGGGAGGGGGGGAAAGGAGGTTAGGAGGGGGGAAAGGGAGGTTGGGAGGGAGGGAAGGGAGGTTGGGAGGGGGGGGGAAGAGGTTGGGAGGAGGGGAAAGGGAGGTTGGGAGGGGGGGGAAGAGGTTGGGAGGAGGGGAAAGGGAGGTTGGGAGGGGGGAAAAGAGGTTGGAAGGGGGGGAAGGGAGGTTGGGAGGGGGGGAAGGGAGGTTGGGATGGGGGGGAAAGAGGTTGGAAGGGGGGGAAGGGAGGTTGGGAGTGGGGGGGAAGGGAGGGGGGGAAAGGGAGGAGAATAGGGAGGAAGAGAGATATAAACACACAAACACACACGCAAATACACACACACACACACACATACACACATCAAACCCACCCCATCTCAACCTCCTCTCCCACTCCCACAAACCCACGCACTTCAAAAAGGAAAGCGAATGAGAGAGAAGGAGAGGGAGAGAGAGAAAGAGAAAGAGAGAGAGTAAGAGAGAGAGAGGAAGAGAAAGAGAGAGAGAGAGAGAGAGAGAGAGAAATGAAAGAAAAAGTAAGAGATAGAAAGAGAAAGAGACCCAGAAAAAAAGTGAATTAGGTGAAGAAAGAAAGAAAAAAAGAGAGGAGCAGGGGAGCGAGAGGGGAGGAGGGGGAGGGGGAGAAGAATTACGCCCGAGAAGTGTAATTTGTTTGATTATAATAAATCAACGCTTATTATGTTCCTGCGTAGTCAGCCATAACCGTCTTGGAGTTGTATTAGAGTCTTGTGTATGAGGGAGAGCGAAGGGAATGAAGGGAGGGAGGGAGGGAGGAAGGGAAGGAGGGAGGGAGGAAGGGAGGGAGGGAGGGTGGGAAGGAGTGAAGGAGGGAGAAAGAGAGAGAGAGGGAGGGAGCGAGGGAAGGAGGGAGAGAGAGAGAGAAGAGGGAGCGAGGGAAGGAGGGGGAGAGAATGAAGGGAGGGAGGGACGGAAGGAAGGAGGGAAGGAGGGAAGGAGGAAGGAAAGGAGGAAAGCAAGGAAACAGAGAAGAGAAGGAGATAGAGACAGACAGACAAACAGACAGACAGACAGACAGACAGAGACTGGTGAGTCATGTGAATGGAATTGGTTAGAATTGGAACAAACCGGGACACGGAAGGGAGGAGTGGGATGGGGTACAGAAGGAGGGAGAACTGGCTAGGAAATGGAAATGAAGGAGAAAATAGGAGAGGGAGAAGGAGAGAGAGTAGTAAAAAGAGAGGGAAAAGGAAAGGGAGAAAAGGGGGTATGAAAAGGGGTCAGGGCAAAAGGGACAAGACGGAGGAAAGAAGAATGGAAAGAGAAGGGGAAAGGAGGGAAGAGAGAGAAAGAGAGAAACAGAAAGAAAGATAGAGAGAGAGAGAAGGGAAGGAGCGGTGAGGGATAGTGGATAAGGAAGAGGGAAAGAGGAGGAGAGAAAGAGTAGTGGCGGAAGGTGGATGGTGAGAGTAAGAGGGAAATAGGGGGGAGGGAGATGGAGGAACAGGAGGGGTGGGGGAAGGTCGAGATGTTGAGGGGAAGAGGGAAGAGGGCAAGAGAGGGAGGGGAAAGGTCGAGATGGGGAGGGGGAGAGGTAGGGGGAGGAGGAGGAGGATCAGGAGGAGGGGGAATGTGGAGATGGGTAGGGGAGGGGAGGGGGGAGGGGAGGTGAGGAAAAGACCGTTTGAATAAATCTCCTGTAACGTTCTTTTTGTCTTGGAATCCCACGATATATTTGTCTACATGTGTCTGGATAATAGTTTG
>NW_028234417.1:32780438-32785438 GCF_977035675.1 Penaeus japonicus
TCGTCATTATTATTATTGTCATCATATTATCATATCATCATCATTTGAAGATCATTATCATCATTTACATTATCATTATGATCATTACTATTATTATCATTGTTATTAACAATACAACCAGCATTTCTCTTAAACACGTAACGACCAAATTAACAATTACATCTGAATCTCGATGACGTAATGGCTCTTAATGACATGACTAATTACACAAAAGTTTTAATAAGTGTCATTTAGAAATTCCTTTTTGTTGTTAATTTTTTTTTTCTTTCATTTCCATTGTGACAAATGGAGAAAGGATGTGAATGAGAGTGAATAACGCCTCAATGCAGACTTTTTTTTCATGTCTTGCATTGTTCCTTGCAATATTTATTCTCTGAAGAATAGACTGTTTTGCTTTTGTTTCTTGTATGTGTTTGTATGTCTGTCTATCGTATATATATCTGTCTGTTTACACGTCTCACTTTCTCTCTCTTCTTCTTTCTTTCTCTCAATTTCTCTCTCTTCCCTCCTCTCCATCTCCCCCCCCCCCACCCCCGCCCTTTCTTCCTTTCCCTCTCTCGTCCTTTCCTTATACCTTCACCTCCTCCCCTCTTCGTCCCTCTCTCCCTCCCTCCCTCCCCCCCCCCCCCTCTCCCTCCATCCACATCCCCTCTCCTTCCATGCCCCTTCCTCCCTCGCCATTTCCTCTTTCACTTCGTCTATATTCCTCCTCCCCCCCCTCCCTCTTCTCCCCTCCTCCTCCCTCTCTCTCTCACTCCCTCTCTCTCTATTACCTCCCTATTCCTCTATATTCCTCCTCACCCCCTCCCTCTTCTCTCCTCCTTCTCCCTCTCCCTCTCCCTCTCCCACCCACTCCATCTCTCTCTATTCCCTCCTTTTTCCATCCTTCCTCTTTCTCTCCATCTCATTATCAAGTTATACATTTCTCCTTCAATCTATCTTATCTTAAGAAAACAAAAAATGAATAGATAATAAAACTTCGAGTATATTGGCAGAAATCTTTGCACATCAAAGCAACGAGTAAATATAGATTTTAATCATGATCATGGGTTATGTTTGTGTATTTTAGGATTTTTTTGTTTCTAGAAATTCTAATATGATTTCGAAATTCTATTATCTTTCGTTTTTTCTTTTCTTTTCTGTCTTTCTCTCTGTCTTTCCCTCTGTCTTTCCCCCTCTCTCTCTGTCTATCTATCTATCTATCTCTATTTCTTTCTATATCTTTTTCTCATTTTCTTGCTCTCTCTCTCTCTCTCTCTCTCTCTCTCTCTCTCTCTCTCTCTCTCTCTCTCTCTCTCTCTCTCTCTCTCTCTCTCTCTCTCTCTCTCTCTCTCTCTTTCTCTGTCTCTCTCTCTCTCTCTCTCTTTCTCTCTCTCTCTCTCTCTCTCTCTCTCTCTCTCTCTCTCTCTCTCTCTCTCTCTCTCTCTCTCTCTCTGCCTTTATCTATTCTCATTCTTTTTATCTTTTATTTTTCGCTTTAATCTTTTTTTTTTCGATTCAATTTTTTTTTTCTTTCATTTCTTTTATTTTTTTTTATTTTTTTTTTTCGAGAAAGAGTTTCAGGTTTTCTGGCCTACCGACTTTTTTTTTTTTTCTTGTAATTAAAACCGAAAATTGAGTGTAAATATTTCTTAGAGTTTATGGAGAGGGGAAAAAAAACACAAAAATACTAATTGGTATCTCGTGCTATGAAAGCCAATGTAAGTTTTAGAAAGTATTTTTTTTTTTTCTTTTTTTGAAAAGACGAAAGAAAAAAAATGTTACGTACGTTATTTATTTGAATAGGGTTTCGTTTAATTGACTTTTATTTACTTTGGAATATTGCTCTTGATTGTAAAAAAAAAATAAAACAAATATGGAAAATTGTCAAATTTCTCGCTGAAGGTAAAAAGATGGAAATTCATAAAGAAAAAGATCCCTTTTTTTTCTAAAGCTCTGTCTGATAAAACGTGAAAATATAACTCTATATGTTATATTTTTTGAATTTTTGATTACACACACACACACACACACACACACACACACACACACACACACACACACACACACACACACACACACACACAAACACACACACACAAACACACACTCACCTCCTCTTCCCCTCACACAAACATAAAAAAACAAACAAACACAAACACGCACCCTACCCTTCCCTTCCCTCCCCTCCCCTCCACTCCCGTCCCCTCCCCCCACACACATACACCCCCCCACCATCCCCACCCTTCACCCCCCCTCCCCCGACCGCAAATGACCCCAACATAGGTGATGTCATGGTGAGCGTGGCATCCACTCGCTAGTGCCACCCGCGTCGAGGCAGGTAGGCACCGATTCGTGGCACTCCCGGACAGGTGACGAGGCTGGCACTTCCCTTTCCCTGGCTAATTAGGGTTTTGCGTGAATCGGGAATTATCATGGCTGTTTTTTTGTTGCTTTTGGTGTTGGTCTGTAGTCTCTTTGTTTGTCTGTCTGTTTGTTTGTTTGGTTGGTTTTATCTCTTTTTCTTTTTCTTGCTTTCTCTCTTTCTCTTTCTCTCGCTTTCTCTCTATCTATCTTTCTTTCTCTTTCTCTCTCTCTCTCTCTCTCTCTCTCTCTCTCTCTCTCTCTCTCTCTCTCTCTCTCTCTCTCTCTCTCTCTCTCTCTCTCTCTCTTTCATTTTCCCTCCCTCTCTCCCTCCCATTCCCCCTTCCTTACTGCCCATCCGTTCTCCTTACCCCCCCCCCCACCTCCCTCCCTCCCCTTCCTCTCCTAGGTAGACCGATAAGAATCAGCTTCTTCGCTTGCCCAATCCCCCCCCCTCCCCTCTTCCCCCCTCCTCTCTCATCCTTCTGAGCCCCCCTTCCCCTCCCCCATCCACTGTCTTCATTTCCCTTCCACTTCTCTCTCTTCTCTCTTCATCCTTCTATGCCGCTCTTTTTTTTACTTCGTTTTCTCTTATTTATTTTCGTTTTCTTCTTTACTCTTTCCTTTTCTCCTTCTCCGGTCTTCTTTCCCTTCCTCTTGTCCTTCTTCTTCATCCTTCTCCTCTTTACTCTTTCCCTTTTCGCTCTCCTCTCTCCCCTTCTCCCTCTTCTCCCTCTCCTCTCTCTCCCCTTCCCCTTCTCTCTCTTGTCCCTCCTCTCTCCCCTCCCCTTTCCCCCTCCCTTCTCCCCCACCATCCACATGGTCTCCCCCCTCCCCCCTACCCCCCAGCTGGTGTCCGTTCAGTGCCAAAACAGCTGGAGACGGTGACTCAGGCGGACGGCACCTGGCGGGGGTATCCTCGCCTTCCACCTCCCCTACCTCCCCCCCTCCCCCCTCCTCCTCCTTCTCTTCCGTCTTTTTCTGTCTCTTCCTCCTCCTCCCTCGTCTTTCCTCCCTCTTTCCATTTTCCTTTCTCCCGTTTTCTTCCTCCTCGTTCTTCCTTTTCCTTGTGCCTCCTCCCTCCTCGCACCTCCTTCCTCCTCATTCTTCCTTCTCCTTCTCTTTCCTTCCTCCTTCCTCCTCCTCCATTCCTACACTTTATCCTCTCCTCTCCCCTCTACCACCTGTCTTCCCTCCTCCTTCTCCCTTCTCCCCATCCCTCCTTCTCCTCCTCCTCACCACCAATCCTCCCTCAACCTTCCCCCCTCCCCTCCCCCACCCCATCCCTCCATCCCTCCATCCTACACCCTCTCTTCTTCCACCACATCCCTCTATCTTTCCGTCCTCCTCTCCCTCCCCATCCCTCGCCCCCATCCCTCCATCCTACACCCCTCCCCCACCCCACCCCCCCATCCTATACCCCCTTCCTTCCCCCGCCCCATCCCTCCATCCTACACCCCTCCCCTCTCCCCACCCCTCGCCCCCATCCCTCCATCCTTCCCCTCCTCCCCTCCCCTCTCCCCTCCCCACCTCCCCTCCCCATCCCCCATTAGTAGGTCAGCGAGGATTACCCAGCGGAATGCGCGGCTCGATCCCACGGAGGTTGCAGAACCGATATAAGGCAACGTTGCAGAAGATGCGGTTCGGTGGTGGCGGGGAGTAAGGGGGGAAGAGAGAAGGGGGAGGAAGGGGGGAGTAAGGGGGGGGAGAGAAGGGGGGGGAGAAGGAGGAGTAAGTGGGGAGAGAAGGGGGTAAGGGAGAAGGAGGAGGAGGAGTAGGAAGAGGAGAAGAAGGGGGGAGGGGGGTTAGTGCTGATACCGATCGGCGCGCACTCGCTGTAAACAAGATTACTGGCTATTTGCTATTGCTAGTCACTATTGTCACATGCTACATGCTATTTATGTTGTTAGGGATGTGAGGATAAGGATAATGATTGATGATGTTTATAATGATAGCTATTAGGGTGATAATGATGATAGTGATGATAAGAAAGATGGGGATAATTATGGCGATGATAGTGATAATAATTAATATTAATAATCATTATCAATCATGATAATGACGAAGATGCTAATGAAAATATAAACAAATAAAATGTTGATAAGCCTACGACTATTTAATAACAACAGTCCTTAATAATGCAAAGAAAAAAAAAAGAAGAAGAAAAAACTTGCCATATTCTAGAAATCATTACACGTACCAAAGACAAAACACACAAGCGAGGAGACAACGCCAGCTAAAAAAAGAAGAAGAAAAAAAAAAGACATTAAACTGAGCGTCAACACCTCGTTAGAAATGTTTCTTCGGATCACCTGTCACAGGAGAAGGTGGGGGGTGGGGGGTAGGGGGTAGGGGAGAGAGGACGAATGGGGGGGTGAAAGGGGGAGGAGGGGTTCTTTGGGGAGAAAAGGTGGGGGGAGGGGAAGAAGTGGGGGAGGATGAGGGGTTCGTGGGGAGAAAATGTGGAGGAGGGGGATGAGTTTTGAGGGGAGGAAAGGAGGGGGGAAGGGGGTAACTAGGAAAGTTGTGTCTTGTTCTTGTATGTGTATGTATATGTGTGTGTGTACGTGTTTGTGTATGTGTGGTGTAAGTATCTGTGAGTTACTACATACGAGTGCGTGTATGTGCCCCTTTGTATGTGAGTTTATTTAATACAA
>NW_028234417.1:32787938-32800438 GCF_977035675.1 Penaeus japonicus
TCTCTCTCTCTCTCTCTCTCTCTCTCTCTCTCTCTCTCTCTCTCTCTCTCTCTCTCTCTCTCTCTCTCTCTCTCTCTCTCTCTCTCTCTCTCATGAATCGTCATTGAGTGATGTCTTAGATCCGTGCAATATACAGAGACAAAACACTTACAGCAACAACTGCTTTTGTGCAATGTACCGAAGAGTCAGAGGTCAATTGCAGGTCATTGCTAGGTCACAATTTGAATTCGAAGATAAGTAGATGTTCTTAGTTGAGGTGATTTTGTAATTTATTTCGTCCTGTGTGCTTTCGCTGGGCGTGTTAGTCATAGATTATAATAGATGTTTGTATTTGTTGATAATGTTTATCTATCCTATTTTAATTTCTTAATTAATTGGCACATTTGTACGATAGCTTTAAGAACCATTTGAGACTCCCCCCCCCCTTACCCCACCCGACCCACTCAGATTTTGACTAATATTTTCAATTCTTGCTTTTTCACATTTGCACGATAACTTTGAGAACCATTTGAGACTTCCTTCCACTAAAAGAAAAAAAAAGAAAAAAATCCTATGGTCTTGATTTTTATTCCCGTTTTCTTTTGTACTTTAAGGGGGGGCTTAATTAAGTCTAATTATTTAGTACAGCCGTTTTCGGGTAACTACACCCACAAATACGTCTAAACGTTACTGTGCGTATGCTATAAGGTCGTTGAACATAGGCAAACATATATTTTTTTTACCTTAATTAAAAAGAAAAGGGTGTTCATTAATTTTTATTTAATCTTTTTATATGCAAGCTGATGATATTGCTATAATGGATTTCATAGGAATGTTAATGATTAGATTTTTTTTTTTATATTAAGATAATGATAATGGAATATTAGTCTCATTAATTCCCAATGTTATGATATATTGAAAGATAAAGATGTGTATGTATGTATGTTTTCCTTTTGCTCGAAATAGCATTTCAAAATTATGATAATAACAATAACCCAAAATAGTTATGGTAATAATATACAAAATGATAACACAGAAACAACAATTGTTCTAATAACATAACACCAAACAAACAAAGAAAATAAACAACCTTGTATTTAATCATGATTAAACATCAAAGCAACATTAGATCTTACCTTTGGAAAATCCCCCCCCCCCCTTACCTACCCCCACCCCCACCCCTCCTTACTCGCCGCCATTAACAGAATACGTAATACGATGGAGTGTGTATTTAGCTGTAACTACACTGTGACTGTTTCCTTTTTTTTTTTTTTTTTTTTTTTTTTTTTTGCTTCGTTTCTTTCTCTTTCTTCCTTCTTTCCCCCACCCCTTTCTCTCTCTTTCTTATTTTCCCTTTTCCCCTATTTCTCTTTTTCCTTCTCTTTCCTTATTTTCCATATATTACTTTCTCTCTGTCTCTTATTTCCATTAATATCCTCTTTCTTTCTTCTTCTCTCTGTCTCTCTTATGTTCTCTCTGTGTCGTTTTCTCTTTCTATCTGTTTCTCTTTGGTTCTTTTATTCTCTGCTTTATCGCAGGCTATGTTTGTCCTCCTCTCGCTCTCTCTCTCTCTCTCTCTCTCTCTCTCTCTCTCTCTCTCTCTCTCTCTCTCTCTCTCTCTCTCTCTCTCTATCTCTATCTATCTATCTATTTATTTATCTCTCTTTCTCTCTTTCCATCTATCTATCTATCTATATCTTTCTTTCTCTCTTTCAATCTCTTTCTCTCTATATATATTTATCTATTTATCTGTCTGTCTATTTATCTATCTGTCTGTCCATCTATCTATATCTATAAATCTATCCTTTTCCTTTCTTTATCCAACTCACTTTCATCCCGTTCATGTGGAAAAAACAAACATATTCCTTTCCATTTTAAACGATTTTATGAAACAGATACTAACAGTTCACTCTTTTTCGTGTAATCTTTCTTTTTCTATCTCTCTCTCCCATTCCTCTATTCAGTTTGTTTTTCACCAATTATTTCTTGCACCAATCCATCATATTTCTATTTCTCTCTCTCTCTCTCTCTCTCTCTCTCTCTCTATCTATCTATCTATCTATCTATCTATCTATCTCTCTCTATCTATCTATCTCTATCTCTCTCTCTTTCACTCTCTCTCTCTCTCTCTCTCTCTCCTTCTCCCTCTCCCTCTCCCTTTCTCTCTCTCTCCCCCTCTTCCTCTCCCTCTATCTCTTCTTCTCCCTCTCCCTCACCCTCACCCTCTCCCTCTCTCTCCCTCTCCCTCTCTATCCCTCTCCCTCTCCCTCTCCTGCTTTTTAAGGGGTAACTAAAGCTTTCAAACCGAAGTCGCAATAGACTACACTTGGTACCAGATTACCCTATGAATATATGCATAACTTGAAAGCGGGATCTGTTTGCCTCACGTAACGGCTCTGCTGTGCTGACTTTTTGGAAAGTTTATTAGAACTATTAGAATTTTTTGATATCAGAACGAGAAGGCTATACTATACCGGTGGGATGAAAGAGGGATGGATGGTGGGAGGGTGGGAGGGAGGGTGAGTGGGAGGGAGGGTGGGAGGGAGGGTGGGAGGGTAGGGTGGGTGGGAGGGTAGGGTGGGTGGGAGGGAGGGAGGGTAGGGTGGGTGAGTGGGTGAGAGGGAGAGGGGGAGGACGAGGGAGAGAGAGAGAGAAAGAGAGAGAGAGAGATAGAGATATGGATAGAGATAGATAGATATATAGATAGAGAGAGAGAGAGACTTGAGTTGCTTTCAGTCACTCTCCCTTTACATTCTCTCTCTCTCCCACATCTTCTTTTCCCATCTCTCTCTCTCTCCGTTTCACTCTTTCGCTCTTCCTGTTAATTAAATATATTTTTAATCTTTCTCTCATTTGTTTCTCGCTGTCTCTAGCTCGCCATCTCCCTCTTCTCTCCCTCTTTCTTCTTATGATTACAGTCCAGTTGGATAAAACTTTTATCACAGAATTCCAGTAACGAGATGGAAATATCAGAACTCTAAAGGAAGAGAAAGAGAGAGAGAGAAAGAGACCAGAGCGCGAGCGGAGAGGGAGAGGGAGAGGTAGAGGTAGAGAGAGAGAGGGAGAGGTAGAGAGAGAGAGGGAGAGGGAGAGGGAGATGGAGAGGGAGAGGGAGAGGGAGAGGGAGAGGGAGAGGGAGAGAGAGAGAGAGAGAGAGAGAGAGAGAGAGAGAGAGAGAGAGAGAGAGAGAGAGAGAGAGAGAGAGAGAGAGAGAGACAGAAACAGAAACAGAAACAGAAACAGAAACAGAAAGAGAGAGAGAGAGAAAGAATGAGAGGGCGAAAATAAAAATACAATCCAAAAGAAATGAAAACAGAGAGCAAGACCGTGAGAGAATTAGCAAAGAAACAGGGAAACTGAACCAATAATTCATAAATGCAATAGCATCCGAATCGCGAGTGAATTTGCAAATATATCAACATCAGTCGCGGCATATTTGTGTATAAATAGAATATGTGTGGGCGAGCATATGGCAGCCGCGTGTGGACATCATAGCTATGTAGACGCGAGCCTATGTGTACGGATGTGGTTCTATGTAGACGCGAACCTTTGTGTACGGATGTGCTTCTCTGAAAGGGAAGGGTGACCAACCGCATGTGCACCTCATATCCATGTAATCAAGGATCATCTATGCGCCTATGAGCTTCTATGTGGTTCGATAACCAACAAGAAATATGGCAGACACACACGTACACCATATCTATGAAGACACGGGGGGATATGTGTGTATGTGGTTCTCTATGTGGGGGCGGGCGAGGAGGAGGGAGAGGGAGAGGGAGAGGAAGAGGAAGAGGAAAAGGAAGAGGAAGAGGGAGAGGGAGAGGGAGAGAGAGAGAAAGAGAGAGAGAGAGAGAGAGAGAGAGAGAGAGAGGGAGAGAGAGAGAGAGAGAGAGAGAGAGACAGAGAAAGAGAGGAAGAGAGAGAGAGAGAGAGAAAGAGAGAGAGAAAGAGAGAGAGAGAGAGAGAGAGAGAAAGAGAGAGAGAGAGAGAGAGAGAGAGAGAGAGAGAGAAAGAGGGAGAGGAAGAGAGAGAGAGAGAACAGAGTTAAAATATTCCATATCGGCCGGAGAATATTTTTAACGAAGAGCAAGGCTTTTAAACTTGTATAAACTTGGGCGTGGGAAATTACTTTGCTCACTGTATTTCCTGTGGCCATTTTGGGTCGCATGAAATATGTGAATAATTAAAATTTGGATTTGGGCGGTGGGATGTTTTTTTTTTTTTCTCTCTCTCTCTCTTTCTTCCATTTTTTTCTTTTTCTTATTCTTAAGATCTGAGAGAGAGAGAGAATGAGGTCCAATAAAAAACAAAAACAACAATAAAACACAAACAAATAACAAATGACACAAACACAACAACAATCACAAGACCAATAAACCATTACCACAAACAACACCAAACGCATAGCAACCTCCACCACCACCACAGCTATCACCGGAAGTATAACCAACGTCACAAACAACAACATCATCCTAAAACTATCACCACAAAACAACCCCCACAAACAACACAAAACAACCTCCACAAACAGCACAAACAACACAAAACAACCCTCCCTTCCATAAACAACACCACAAAACAACACTACCCTCCACCCCCCACCCCCCCCACACACAAACAACACCACAAAACAACCCTCTCCCCCCCACACACAAACAACCCCCACAAACAACACCACAAAACATCATCACCCCACAAGCAATAAAAATAAATAAATAAATAAATAAATAAAAGTAAGAAGCAGGAGCATCTCCCAAACACTATTGAATCTTAAGTCCAACACCTTGATTGATGCTGATAGGACCGGCCGGGAGGGGAAGAGAGATGGCCCGTGAGGTACAGAAATATATTTTTCCCCTCATCTGGCTCTTTTTTTTCTTTTTTTTTTTCTTCCCTCGAGGATAGGATGCTTTGGAGAGGGGATGGTTGGGTTGGGAGGGGGGAGAAGGGTTGAGGGGAGGGGGTGGGGTGGAGGGGAGGGGAGGGGATGGAGGGGAAGGGGGGATAAGGATGAATGATTCGGAGATGATTGTAGGGGGAGGGGGAGGAGGAGGAAGGGGATGGGAATGGGGAGGGAATAGAGGGAAGGAGGCAAGCACGTACAGGTATCTTTTTTTTTTCTTCTTCTTTTTTATTGATATTATTACTATTATTTTTATTTCTATTCATATACGTTTTTCCCGCTAATCTCTTCTTCTTCTCCTCCTCATTATTTTTCATCTCTTATTCTATCTTTTCCCACTCCTATTTCTCCCATCTCCCTCCCTTTTCCCCAAATTTTCCCTTCCATCTCTCCCTTCCTTCAACACTCTTTTTTCCTTTTCCCCTCCTCTTTCTTCCCTATCATCTCCTTCCCTCTCATTCCCCTTCTTTCCTCCTCACTCCTTCCCTAACCTCTCCCCCTTTCTCTCCTTCTTCTTCCACTCCCCTCCCTATCCCCACTTCCCTCCACTTCCCCTCCCCTCTGTTCCGTCCCCTTCCCTCATCCTCTCTCCTCCCCACTTAGCATCTAGAGGGATTTTTTCTCGCCCCTACCCCCCTCTCCTTTACCAGACGTTCCCAACACCCTCCCACTAATTTGCCTCCCACTCCGTTATTTCCCCTCCCCCCCTCCCCTTCTCCTCCCCCCCCCCCACCCTCCCTTCCCCTTCCTTCCTTCCCTTCAGCTAAAGGACCATAAAACACCTCCATCGCTCTCCTTTTCTTAGGAAACTCGCGACCGCATAGAAAACGGATGCCGGGGTTGGTATGGGGAGGGGGGACTTCGATATTCTGAATAGCGTGTGCTTAACGGTACCAACATCAGAGGAAGAGGGCAAGGGCGATCTATCTTTACAAATTGTTTGCTTATTGTTTGGAGCTTTTGTCTGCTGCTTCTTTTTTTTTTCTTTTTTTTCAGGTAATGGGGGGGAAGGGGGGGAAGGGGGGCGTTCTTTATCATCTTTCTTTCTTTCTTTCTTTTTTTTGTTATGTTGGTTCTGTTGGGAGGTTCTTTTCATTGTTGTTGTTGTTGTTGTTGTAATATTTGCTTGATGTTTTTGTTGTCGGTGTTATCCTTATAATTTTATGTTTTCCTCTCCCTCCGGGCCTCACTTGATCCCCTCGCCTTATTCTCATCTATTTTCCTCTCATTCTTTTGGGGACCCTGGTAAAGAGGTTGGGGAGAAGGAGAAGGATAAGAGAAGAAGGAGGGGAAGGAGAGGAAGAGGAGGAAGAGGAGGAGGAAGAGGAGGAGGAAGAGGTTGGGGAGAAGGAGAAGGACAGAAGAAGAAGGAGGGGAAGGACAGAAGAAGAAGGAAGAGGAGGGGAAGGAGAGGAGGAGGAGGAGGAGGAGGAGGAGGAAGAGGAGGAAGAGGAAGAGGAGGAGGAGAGGAAGAGGAGGAAGAGGAGGAGGAGGAGGAGGAGGAGGGGGAGAGGAGGTGGAAGGAGGAAGAGGAGGAGGGAGGAGTGAAGGTGATCGAGAAGAGAAAGGGGCGAAGAGGAGGCAGAGGAGGGGAGGAGGAGGAAGAAAATAGGAGGAAGAAAAAGAGGGAAGGAGGGAGGAAGAAAAGACGGAGAAGGATAAGAGAAGAAGGAGGGGGAGGAGAGGAAGAGGAGGAAGAGGAGGAAGAGGAAGAGGAGGGGAAGAGAGGAGGAGAGAGGAAAGAGGAGGAGGAAGGAAGGACAGGAGGAGGAAGAAGAGGAGAGGATAAGGAGGAGGAGGAGGAGGAGGAGGAGGAGGAGGAAGGAGGAGGAGGAAGGAGGAGGAGGAGGAGGAAGAGGAGGAAGAGGAGGAAGAGGAGGAGGAGGAGGAGGAGGAGGAGGAGGGGAAGGGGAAGGGGAAGGAGAGGAGGAAGAGGAGGAGGAGGAGGAGGAGGAGGAGGATAAGGAGGAGGAGAAGGTGAAGGAGAAGGTGAAGGAGAGGGGAAGAAGATGTAGAAGAAGAAGGAGAAGAAGAAGAAAAAAAAAAAAAATAAAAAAAATAAAAAGAAGAAAAAAAATAATAATAAGAAAGAGACAAAAGAGAGGGGAAGGGAGAAGAAGACGGAGAGGGAGAGATCTGCAAGCTCCTTCGCCTCCGATCCATCACCACAAAGGGGTCTCGTGTTTTCCCCTCACCTTCACCTGAGGGGAGGACCACCTTTGATGACCCCTCGTTTCCCTTCCTCCGTATGGCTTTATGCACACGCTTCAGGGGAGGCGTTTGTCTTTTCCTGTAAGTGTTTTTTTTTTTTTTCCCCTCTTTCGTTATCTTTCTTTCTGTTCGGGCTTTGTTTTGTTTTCGTTTGTTTGTTTGTTTGTTTGGGTATCTGTCTGTCTGTAGGATCGATGTGTTGGTTCTACGTCTCTCTTTTTTATTCCCGTTTGTTGTGGTTTCTTTTTGTATGTTTATTTTTTTTTTCCTCTCGTTATTTACTTGAAAATTACTAATTGTACTGTTTTTTTCCTCCCCTCTCTTTCCTATCTTTTTTCATTATCGTCCCTTCTTCTGCTCCTTCTTATCTCTTTTCTTCACGTTTCTTTAGATTGATTCTCTCCCTCCCCCCCTCTCCCCCTCCCCTCTCTCTCTCTCTCTCTCTCTCTCTCTCTCTCTCTCTCTCTCTCTCTCTCCCCTCCCCCTCCCCCCATCTCTCTCCTTCTATCCCTCCCCCTCTCTCCCCTCTCCCCTCCTCCCTCCCCCCCCTCCCCACAACGCTCCTTTCTCGCTCCTTAGCGGTGTAGTGCTTGCCCTACTGAATTCTTATCAAACCTTCAACTTGATGTATAATTTGATATCCCGGGTTACCTCCTTCTCCTAAGATGCCGTCAAGACCCCGAAAGAAACTCAGATCCAACGCTAATCTTTAATTTCTTTTGATATCATAACGACCAATGGCTCTCCGTCCCTCTTTGCCTTTCTTAATTGCTCTCTAGTATATAATTACCCACAATTTAATCGTGTTTTATCAGGGTTTTTCTTTTTTTCTTTTTTTCTTTCTTTGTTTGTTTATTTTTTTGGGGGGGAGAGGGGGTTTTGGAAGGGGGAGTGGGGGGAGGTGGTGGTGGAGGAAAAGGAGGAAGAGGAAGAGGAACAGGATGAGGAGGAGGTGGAGTAGGAGGAGGAGGAAGAAGAAGAAGAAGAAGAAGAAGAAGAAGAAGAAGAAGAAGAAGAAGAAGAAGAAGAAGAGGAAGAAGAAGAAAAAAAGGAGAAGAAGAAAAAGAAGAAGGGGAAGGAGAAGGAGAAGGAGAAAGAGAAGGTGAAGAAGAAGAAGAAGGGGAAGGAGAAGTGGTTGGAGAAGAAAAGAGGAATAAAAGAATGAGGAGAAGAGGAGGATAGGGCAAGAATAATAAGAAGAAGGAAAAAGAAGAAATGGGAAGAGGAAGAAAGAGAAAGAGAAAGAGAAGGGGAAGAAAAAGAAGGGAAAAGACGGAGGCGAACCTGGCATGAAGAGTTGCGTGTTACTAAATATTGCAGCTGTTTTCGGTAAACAAGACTCTCCTCAAAGGTTTTGCGTTTCATGACACGGGGAGGGGAGAAGGGGGGAGGGGGGTAGTGACATGGCGTGACTGCTTCTGTTGACAAGATGAGGAGAAGTAGATGCAGGAGTGAGGGGTTAAGAAAGGAGGGGAGGGGAGGGGAGAGAGAGAGAGAGAGAGAGAGAGAGAGAGAGAGAGAGAGAGAGAGAGAGAGAGAGAGAGAGAGAGAGAGAGAGAGAGAGTGAGAGAGAGAGAAAGCAGGAGAGAGAGAAGGGAGTGAGAGAGCAAGACAGACAGAGACATATATATAATATATCTATATATATATATATTATATTAAATTATATAAATATTATAATATATAGAGAGAAGAGAGAGCAGAGCAGAGAGGAGAGGAGAGAGAGGCGGGAGAGAGAGAGGAAAACAAAAAGTCAGAGCGAGAAAAGAAAAAAAGTAAAAAAAAAGAAAAAAAAAAAACGATTAAATAAACCTATACTTAAGACTAAACCAACTCACCCGACCTTACCGACCCCTCACTTCCCCTCAGGCCCTTTCCTTCCCCTCCCACTCCTTCCAGTCAGACCCTTCCCTCCCCTTCCCTTTCCCCTCAGACCTTTCCCTCGCCATCCCCTTCCCTACAGGCCTTTCCTCCCCCTTCCCTTTCCCCTCAGACCTTTCCCTCCCCCTTCCCCTCTCCCTTTCCCCACAGGCCCTCCCCTCCCCCTTCCCCTCTTTCCCCTTCCCCTCCCCTTTCCCTACAAGCCCTCCTTTCCCCCTTCCCCTCCCCCTCTTCCCCCTCTCTATTTTCAAGTCTCTTATGAATTATGAAGAGGTTGGAGCTCCAGTATGAACGATCGTGGGCTCGTGCCAACACTTACAGAGAGAGTCGAGAAAGATGCATGGAAGTGTAGGGTTTGTAAGGGTGCGGAAGGGGGACGGGGCGGGGGGGGAGGTAGGGAGGATGGGATGGGTAATGGGGTGTGGGGGTACGGGGGAGGGTATGTGGGGGTGTGGGGGGAGGTTATTTGGGTATGGGGGGGTTGTTTGCCTCTTCGTATGGGTGTGTTTGTGAGTTTGTTGGTTTTCGTTAGAGTTTTTTTTATGTGTGTGTGTGTTTTGCGTCTTTGATGTAAAAGTATATAGACACATATGCTCTTGCGCGCGGGCCCGCGCCAGCCCTGCCGCAATTTTTATACTATATATATCGATATATATATATATAGCATAATGTATTAGCTAATATATGTATACATGAGGAATCTATTTGATTGATATTAGATCTATATATATTATTTTTCTTTATTTATATATATATAAATTTATATATATATATAGATTTATATGCACTATATATTAGATATATTTCTTTATTTATATTTATCTATCTATATATTTATCTGTATAGATAGATAGATAGATTGATAAATACACGTGTACGAACAAACGTAGAAAGGTAAAGGACAGATAAATATCGCCCCTTTTTACGACTCCCCCCCCCCCCTTCCCCTCTTCCATCCAACCCTCCCCCGTTAATTAGTGTGACCAGAATGTGATTGCAACACATTTTATTAACGTATTGATTCGGTCTCTTCTCTCCCTGGGCTGTCTGTATCTCTCCCTCTGTCTGTCTCTTTATCTTTCTCTCTCTCTCTCTCTCTCGCTCTCTCTCTCTCTCTCTCTCTCTCTCTCTCTCTCTCTCTCTCTCTCTCTCTCTCTCTCTCTCTCTCTCTCTTTCTCCCTCACTCACTCCCTCCCTCCCTCCCTCCTTCCCTCCCTCCCTCCCTCCCTCACTCACTCACTCACTCACTCACTCACTCACTCACTCTCACTCATGCTCCTCCCCCCCTTCACCTTTTCCCATATCCTCTCCTCACCCCTCCCCCCCTCCCCTCGCCCCTAGCTCGTTCACACGTTATTGATCGTCGTTGAATAATGCAGAAAACGGCACACTTTAAGACAGAAATGAGGTAATATTACTCACGCCCGTAAGCTGATTTTGGGTGAATTACGCCCACATAGGTATGTGCTGGAGGTAAGGAAATTAGGGGGAGAGGGGTGGAGGAGGGGAAGGGGGAGGAGGAGAAGGGGGAGGAGGAGATAGAGGTGGAAGGAGGTAGGTAGGTAGAGAGATAGTGAGATAGTGAGAGAGAGAGAGAGAGAGAGAGAGAGAGAGGATGGGAGAGCGTGAGAGAAGAAGAGGAGAGAGGTGAGAGCTGAGGAGAGAGAGGATGGGAGAGAGGAGAGATGAAAAAAGAAAAAAAAAAAGAAAGAGAAAGAGATAGAAAGAGAAAGAGAGAGAGAGAGATTGAAAGAGAAAGAGAGAGAAAAAGAAAGAGAAATAGATAAAAAGAGAAAGAGAGAGAGAAAGAGAAACGAAAGAAAGAGAAACATCTCTTACTCCCATTGACTATGTTCTCAAGATCAATAAAAACAAGATTTTAAAAGTTACATAAGCCATAACCCCCGCGTACCCGAGCGACGTAAAAAGATTTCTTGCCATGTTTACGTTGGTGTGTACAATTAGGTGCTGATGGGTCGGGGCATCAAAATCAATATCATAGATGCGGGGGGGGTGTCAGGTTGTGGATCTTAAGATGTGGTGGAAGGGGGCCGCAGTTGGGTTGTAATTGAGTGTGTCGGGCTCGATATTTGGAAAAGTTGGGGCGTAGGGGGCGGGGGGGGGTGCGCGCTGGGGGCGGGGAGGGGAGAGGAGACGACGAGAGAGAGAGACGAGCAGCGCGAGAGAGCAGAGAGGGCGAGCGGAGAGAAGATGGCGGCCGCGGCGGCGGAGCGAAGGGGATGCGCAGGGCGGATGAGGACGCAGGGGAGGAGCATCGGCCAGTCCTACGTACCCCGGTGGGAAGTCGGAAGCAACAGAAGCCGAAGGAGCGCCTAGCAGACAACAGCTGTAGACGATTAAACTCGAAGAAAAACGACTAGAAGCTTGAATAGCCGACATAAGACGGCGTCAGACTGGGCGCGAAGCAAGCCCGAACGAAGACGCCGGCGAAGCGCAATCATTGCTCCGCAGCCGACGTCAAGATACCGCTCAGCAGCCTCATCCGGCAGGCCGCTTCGCAGCCTCAGCCGCCGGGGCAGCACGTAACCCACTCCGTCCGCAGCATTCCGCTCCTCCACAGCATCCGCCTCCTGGCCTCCTCGCGGTCCTCCGCCTCCGCAGCATCGCCGCCCCCCCTCCTCCTTTTCCAGCCTCCCGCCAAGTCCTCCTCATCCCGCCTCCTTCCTCCCCCCTCTCCTCCTTTCTTCTTCCTCTCTCCTCCTATCCTTTCCCGTGAGGACAGTGGAATTGTGGAAGTGGAAGGGGTTGGAGGCGGGAAGAACTAATTAAATGAGTCCAAATTAATTCTGTAACAAACGCATAAATTATTCAGTTACAGATTGCCTTCCCGACGGAGGAAGCTGAGGAAGAAGGTAGCAGTAAAAGGAGGAAGCTGCGGGAAGAAGTGGAGCTGGGGGGGGGGGGGGGTGGAGGTGGTGGGGTGGGGGGGTGAGGTGGGGGGGGGGGTAGGGGGGGGGGGTTTTGCAGCACTATCGGGGTGGGGGGGTTAGGTTTGGTTGTAGGGGGTGTGGGTGGTGGGTAGGGGGTTATGCAGGTGGGAGGGGAGAGGGGGGGTGTGGGGGGGGGAGAAGGGGGGGGTTGGAGGGGTTGGGCGTTTTTGTGGCGTGTTGGGCGTGGTGGCGTCGGTTAGGGGAAAAAGGCGAGGGGGTGAGGGGGAGGGGGGAGGGAGGGGAAGGGGGGGGAGAGGAATGCGTGGAGGTGGAGGGGGGGAGGGGGAGGGGGAGGGGGAGGGGGAGGTGGAGGGGGAGGTGGAGGTGGAGGTGGAGGTGGAGGTGGAGGTGGAGGTGGAGGTGGAGGTGGAGGTGGAGGTGGAGGTGGAGGTGGAGATGGAGGAGGAGGTGGAGGAAAGAGAGGAGGAAGAAATAGAAAAAGATGAAAAAATAAGAAGATAAAGAAGGAAGAAGAAGGAGAACGAGAAAAAGAATAATAAAAAGAAGAAGAAGGAGAAGAAGAGAAGAAAAAGAAAAAAAGAAGAAATAGAAGAAGAAAAAGATCCGAAGAAGAA
>NW_028234417.1:32817938-32820438 GCF_977035675.1 Penaeus japonicus
GTGGATGAGGAGGAGAGGGGAGAGATGTGGGACGGTGGTGAGGGGAGGAAAGAGGGTGAGGGGAGCGAAGGGGAGTGAAGAAAGATGAGGGGAGAAGAGAGGGTAATGAAGAGGAGGGAAACGCTGGAAATGAGAAGTAAGAGCGTAAGACAGAATTAGGGAAAATGAAAGGAAAGAAAGAAAGAGCGAGAGAAAGAGAAAGAAGAGATGAAATATGATTAAAAATATCCGAATAACTGAGAAAGAAGCGGAGGGAAGAAGACAGACAAGTTTCGTGCCCATTAAGTAAGGAAAAGAACTAATAAACTTCGTATTTTTCAAACTGACAGACTCACACCAGATTAATGTGTGTCAGATTGTCACTTTGAAAAATCTACAATATTTCTAATTGAACTTCTGTAGCTAAAAGGAATTAGATAATGACCATGAATGATAATTAAATGTGGCTATTAAGCACTGAAAAGGTGGTGTTAACGTGTATCTGTCATATTAACATCTGTTTGGACGTTAAACTCATGATGTTAATGATTATTTAAATCTGACCAGGGACAGCTAGGATCGAGTTAATTCTTTTTATGAATATATATATAATTATGCGAAAATATAACATGATTTATATGCAAATATGCACATACACGCGCGAACGGACATAAACACACACACATACACACACACACACACACACACACACACACACACACACACACACACACACACACACACACACACACACACACACACACACACACACACACACACACACACACACACGTACACCTGTCCCCAACCCCCCAACCCCCCACCACCACTCTACCCCATATCCATACAGAATCCATACAAAGAAAACACGACACAAAACAAACAAACAAACTAACACCTAACCACCATGATTGAAAAAAATTGTCAAAAAAACAATTTTATTTTTCGAGAAGGTAACATTTTTTCCATTAGGGGCCAAAGTATCAGGAGAGTGTCTACGCAAAGGAATGAAATATTTAGATTGCATCTTCTGCCGGGGTGGTGGGGGTCCGGGTGGAGGGGGTAGGGGTGCGGGTGCGGGTGGGGGTGGGGGATGAGATGATGTAGAGAATGGGAAGGGAAGGGAGAAGAAAGAAAGGGAATAGGAGAGAGGGGAGGGAGGGAAGGGAAAAGAAGGGAAGCAAAGGATAGGAAGGAATAGAAAGGAAAAGAAAGGAAAGGTAAGGAAAGGAGAGAAGAGGAAAGGAGAGGAGAGGAAATGGAAGGGAAGGGAAGGGAAGGGAAGAGGAGGGGAGGGAAAATAACGGAAGGGAAGGGATAAGAAAGGAGAGGAAGGGAAGGAAAACTGAGGACATGGAAAAAAAATGAAAAGGAAGTGAAGACAGAGAAAGGAGCTAAAAATTAAGGACAGGAACAAGAGGGTGAAGAGAAGAGAAGGGAAGGGAAAGATAGGGAAAAAAGCGAAGGGAAGGGAAGGCAGAATCAGTACCCGATTGGCCGCAGAGTGAAGCGGCGCAGAGAGGTACCGCCTCCACACTTCATGCTTGTGATGGAGCCACTTTTCCTAAAGGTTTTCCTGCAATGGTGGCGTCGCTCGCCTCTCTGCCCTCTCCTGCCTTTCTTTCTTTCTTTATTTTTCTTTTTCTCTCTTCTTTCTTCTTTCTTTTTTTCTCTCTCTGTCTCTTCTTTCTTCTTTCTCTGTCTGTTTCTCTTTTTTATCTGTCTCTTCTTGCTTCTTTCTCTGTTTGTTTTTCTCTTTTTTTCTCTGTCTCTTCTTTCTTCTTTTTCTGTTTGTTTTTCTTTTTTTTCTCTCTCTCTTCTTTCTTCTTTCTCTGTTTGTTTTTCTTTTTTTCTGTCTCTTCTTTCTTCTTTTTCTGTTTGTTTCTTTTTTTTTCGTTGTCGGTGTGTGTTTTTGTGTCTTTGATTTTGTATCGGTATGTCTTTCTTTGTTTGTCTGTCTTTTTGTCTCTGTCTGTTTCTCTCTCTCTCTCTCTCTCTCTCTCTCTCTCTCTCTCTCTCTCTCTCTCTCTCTCTCTCTCTCTCTCTCTCTCTCTCTCTCTCTCTCTCTCTCTCTCTCTCTCTCTCTCTCTCTCTCTCCCTCTCCCTCTCCCAGTCAGACAGACAGTCAGTCACCCTCATTACTCCAATTTCTCTCTCCATCTCAATCAATCCATCAATCGACCCATCCATTACTCTGTCTCCCTTCACAAATGAACTAATTTCGCGGCGCCAAAACATGAATAAAGCAATAGCTCCGTGCCCCTCTTTGTTTCCCGTGGGCCACATTTCCAAAGCAATCAAACTGTTAAGAATAACTTTGAGACAATTAATTTGCAGAGTTTCGGTGAGTTCGGATAAGGTGGGAATAACTCGCGAGTGGATCTTTCTTTTTTTTTATTTCCGAAGTTGGTCTGTCTGTCGGGACGGGATGGCGCGGCGGTGTGGGGATGCTGTTTTGGGAGAGGTCGTGTAAACTCGCATGCATGCAGACACGTGTGGATGATGCTTGATCAGATAAGCG
>NW_028234417.1:32828223-32836025 GCF_977035675.1 Penaeus japonicus
ACAAGAGAGAGAGAAAGAGACTCTTGGAGGTTGAGTGATGGTGTAACAGCGATGGCTATTGTGTTTTCCTTTAAAGATTCTAGGTCACTCGTGCTATTTCTCTTGCTGTTTGTTATCTTCCTATGTGTATTTCTATTGGGTTTTGTTCAGAAAGGACAATTAAGATTGTTTGTTGCTATCCCTTATTCTCTCTCTCTCTCTCTCTCTCTCTCTCTCATTGACTTTCTACCTGTTTCTCTCTCTGTTCTTTTCCTTCCCCTTCTTTCTGTCCTTCTCTCTCTCTCTCTCTCTCTCTCTCTCTCTCTCTCTCTCTCTCTCTCTCTCTCTCTCTCTCTCTCTCTCTCTCTCTCTCTCTCTCTCTCTCTCTCTCTCTTCCTCTCTCTGTGTCTCTCTCTCTCTCTCTCTCTCTCTCTCTCTCTCTCTCTCTCTCTCTCTCTCTCTCTCTCTCTCTCTCTCTCTCTCTCTCTCTCTCTTTCTTCTCTTACTTTCCTCCATATTTCCCCTTCTTCTTCCCCTTTCTCTCTTCCACCACTCACTCCCCTTTTCCTCTCTCCTTGCCCTCTTTCTCCCCTTTCTTCCTCTAATCCCATCTCTCTCTCCTTCTCTTCCTCTCCCTTCTTCTCCTCCTTCCCTCATCCAGCTCGCTTCTTCCCTCTCCTCCTCCTCTGTCTCCTTCTCTTCCCTCACCCATCTCTCCTCCTACCCCCTCCCTACCTCTCCTCCCCCTCCCTCTCCTCCTCATTCTCCTTCTCCTCCTCATTCTCCTTCTCCTCTTCCCCCTGCCTTTCCTCCTCCTGCCCTCCTATCCCTTCGGGTTCTCTTATCCCTCCCCCTCCTCCCCCCTCCTATCCCTCCGGGTTCTCTTACCCCTCCTTCTCCTCCTCCCTCTCCTCCTCCTCCTCCTCCTCCTCCCTCCATGCGAAACATGAACGAAGTTACCCCTCCAACAGTCAGTGAAATGACCCGCTTTTCATGTCAAGTCACAGGGGGAAATGACCCTATTTTGGTGGTGCATGCAGGTGGGGGTGGAAATGAGGAGGGGGGGGGGGAGAGAATAGGGGAGATGTGGATATGTGGAGAAGGTGGGATGGTCTAAGTCGTAGGATAGGAGGGGGTGGGGAGGATGGGGGGGAGATAGGGGGGAGGTAGAAAAGGGTTACGTGGAAATATGGTTGTGAACAAACTTAAAGGGCGGGGGGTGGAGATGGGGGGGATGGGGAAATGTATGTGAGATGGGAACGGGGGGGGGAGGGGGGAGGGGCATTAAGGGAGATGTATAGGTGTATATGGATAGGAGTAGATGGGGGAAGGGGGTTTGGAAAGGTGGGGGAGGGGAGGGGGAGGGGGAGGGGAGTTGCAATCAATAGAGTGTTTGTGCGTGTGTGAGAATCGGGAGGGGGAGGGGGAGGGGAGTTGCAATCAATAGAGTGTTTGTGCGTGTGTGAGAATCGGGAGGGGGTTGAACTTGGTTTAAGGTGTGTGTGTGTGTGTGTGCGTGTGTGTGTGTGTGTGTATGTGTGCGTGTGTTTATGTGTTTATGTGTTTGTGTGTGTGTGTGTGTGTGTGTGTGTGTGTGTGTGTGTGTGTGTGTGTGTGTGTGTGTGTGTGTGCGTGTGTTTATGTGTTTGTGTGTGTGTGTGTGTGTGTGTGTGTGTGCTTGCGTGTGTGTGTTTGTGTGTGTGTGTGTGTGTGTGCTTATATGTGCGCCCAAGGGGATGTTACCGGAAAGGAAAGAAAAGAAAGAGGAAAAGAAGAGAAAATAAAACCGGAGAGAAAGAGTGAGGATGAAAAAGGGAATTATTTTGGAGAGAAACTCGCATTACCAGTTAATGGCGTTGGGATATAATCTTAATTAATGCTTTTACTGTGTCATAAGAAACACATACATACGCACTTACACACAACCCCCCTCACACGCACGTGGGCGCGCGTACACACACACACACACACACACACACACACACACACACACACACACACACACACACACACACACACACACACACACACACACACACACACATCCACAAACAATCACAATCACACACACACACACACAAACACAAACAAACAAACAAACACACAAGTCCATCACAACTATTATCCTTTTTTTTACAACCATATCACACTCCCAGTAGGCTGACACTCCCCTGCACAGTGCCGAGTGCCGCGCAGTGCCAATGGACAGCAGTGCCATCTGGTAGTGACCCGAGACACCAGGCCGGCACCACGTGGCACCTAAAGGGGAACAGGAGGCACTTGAGGGAGAGGAAAGGTTCTGGAAATGGATAAAGTTTTTCCTCGTGCAACAGCCGTCGGTGCAACAGCCGTCGGTGCAATGACCAAGGGAGATGCCGGGTTAATGGGCCGATGATTCGGTGCAGGTGCATATGTGTGTATTTATGTATGTACTAAATCACAAGGGCGGATGTGCTTGTGTGTGTGTTTTGTGTTTGTTTGTGCTTGTGTGTGTGTGTGTGTGTGTGTGTGTGTGTGTGTGTGTGTGTGTGGAGATAGACAGATAAATAGATAAAAAAGAGAGGGAAAGGGAGAGAGAGAGAGAGAGAGAGAGAGAGAGAGAGAGAGAGAGAGAGAGAGAGAAAGAGACAGAGACAGAGACAGAGACAGAGACAGAGAGAGAGATAAAACGACAGACACACAGAAAGAAAGACACACACACACACATAAAAAAAATCCCCAAACATGGAGCACTGCACACAGTATTTCCTTCCCGTTGCCTCTATTTCCTTCCGTAAGACCTCCGCCGTTCCCGCGTTCATAAACAGATCAGAGTCTCTCTTATCCCTGTTATTACTGTCCATTTCTTTACAAGCTTGCATATATATATCCCCCTCCCCCTCCCCCTCCCCCTCGCTGCCAGATGTTTTTCTCTATACACTTTTTCGATATTTTTGCCTTCGTATTTGCAAGTAGGAGAAGGAAAAGAAGAATAGGGAGAAGGAAACGGAGAATAAGAATGAGGATATCAAAGAAAGGGGAAGAACAAGAAGCACAGGGTAGTAATATAAAAAAACAGCATCAAGATAGAAGAACAAAATAACAAAAATAACAAGAAAATATAAAATAATGAAAAGTGAAAAATAAAAAGATAATAACAACAACAACAACAACACAACTGCAAGACCGGGAAGGGAAAGAGAGAGAGAGAGAGAGAGAGAGAGAGAGAGAGAGAGAGAGAGAGAGAGAGAGAGACAGAGAGAGAGAGAGAGAGAGAGAGAGAGAGAGAGAGAGAGAGAGAGAGAGAGAGAGAGAGAGAGAGAGAGAGAGGAAAAGGAAAAGGATTCCCAAAATGTAAAGGAGAGTACGGTGGAAGCTCTCTGTCTACACCCAGGCCACGCTACACCACTTCGCTCTGTGTATTTCATTTCGCAAATAGAACTGGAATATGTACACCAGGCATGCGGTATATTTTATCCCCCCCCCCCCTCACTTCCTGAGCGTGAACTGCTAGGGATGCATAGAGGCTCAATTTTTTTTTTTTTTCTTTTTTTTTTTTTTTTTTGGGGGGGGGGGAGTTTTATTTCCTGATGGGCGTAATAAAAGAAAGATATAAAGAGGGGAGGGGGGATGTGTGCGGTTTACGTGTATTTTTGTTTTTTGTTCTTTGTCATTGTGGATATTCACATTCATGGAAAGAAAGTTTATGTATTACTTAAAGAACAGGAGTAAACTAGCATTCCTTTCTCCTTTTCTAGTTATTTCTCTCGCTTTTTTTTCATTCATCTCTCTTTATTCTCCCCCACCCACCCTCGTTCTTCGTTTCTGCTTTATTCTTTTATTTATCCTCTTCCATCCTCCCTAACTTCATTCACCTTCCTTTCCCTTCCTCTTCCTCTTCTTCCTTCCCCCTTCCTCCTCTTCCTCCCTTCCCGCTTCCTCCCATCCATCCTCCCTACCTCCTTCCTCCTCTTCCTTCCTTCCTCTTCCTTCCTTCCTTCCTCTTCCCCCTTCCTCCCTTCCCCCATCCTTCCTCCTCTTCCTTCCCTCCCTCCTCTTCCTCCCATCCATCCTCCCCCCTTCCTTCCTCCTCTTCCTCCTCCTCCCTCCCCCCTTCCCCCTCCTCCCTCCCCCCTCCCCCCTCCCCCCTTCCTCCTCTCCCTCCCTTCCCGCTTCCTCTTCCTCCTCCCTTCCCCCCTTCCTCCTCTCCCTTCCTCCTCTTCCTCCCATCCATCCTCCCTTCCCCCTTCCTTCCTATTCCGTCCTTTCTCCCTCCTCCTCCTCCTCCCCGTTTACCCCGAAATTGAGTCTCTGCTTCAGGTACCCAAGGCCCCTGTGCTCCGGCCACTTGGTATATTTCGCCGGAGCGTGTGGCCAGAATACCAAAAGGCGGAGCGAAAAGGGACGAGAATTCGGAAGAAAAGAGCTTACCGTATGTATGTATGTATGTATGTAGGTCTCTGTACCTTCACTTTATTGCGCGTGTGTATGTTTGTGTGTGTGTGTTTGTGTTTGGATGTGTTTGTGTTTGGATGTGTGTGTGTGTGTGTGTTTGTGTGTGTTTGGATGTGTGTGGGGGGGAGGGGGGGAGGGGGTGGAAAGAAATAGAGCTATGGAAGTGGAGGGGGGGGAGGAGAAAATTGAGAGGAAATAGGGGAAGTAAGGAGAGTGGGAAAAGGGAGAAGAGGGAGATAGGTAGATAGATATAGAAAGAGGAAACAGGGACATGAGAGATTGATGTATATGCATGAATTCTGCATATGCTATAGTGTGTGTGTGTGTGTCTCAACTGACAACCGAAAAAAAAAACAAATATTAACTATATATACCTCGAAAATCAACACGAAACACTAAGAGAATATACCCTTTACCCTCAAACAGATTCATCAAACTATAACCTCCCTCCCCACCCCTGTTGTGTTTCTTAATCATCATGTTTATATATAATCTTTTATTCCTTAATATTTTCCTCTCTTTTTTGGGGCGTTCCGATGAAAGGGAAGGAAAAGAGAATTTACGATGAGAGTTTCCTTATCAATTTTATTGGCTATTTTCAATTTCGCCCTCATTACATATGCATAGAGAGAGAATGCCTTTGAGTATAGTTAAGAAGTTTAATTATTTGGGAGGCTAAGAGTGAAAGATAAATTGGAAAATAATAGACGTATTGGTTCATAGGAGTTGATGGGGGTAGAGGTATGTTCAACGATGATTAATTAAATGGTAAATAAATGATTGACTAATTGAGACAGAAAGGCAGATTATGGAAGGATCTTATGGGTGGATATTATTTAAGAAAATTATGAGTAATTGATATATAAACAAATGTTTGTTTACTTATATCCACAGGCATGTAATTATTTATGGTACTGTTAGCACAATAATAACCACAAAAACACAGCAAAAGACACTATGATCTGTATAAAGAGATTGTATTGGTGTAGCAAATAACTTCATGATATAAAAACAATAATCAAATATAAAATCAAATGATTTTTTTTCCATGACAAGAAAGACATGAAAAACAAGACAGAGGAAGACCGTGAATAATTTAAAAAAATGCTTTGATATCATGACAACCATCTCTAGAATCATGAACACTAAGAGAGAAAAAAAAAACTCAAACAAGAATTCAAGAACTGTTGTTGGTGTTGTGTCCAGAAAAAAAAAAAAATGTCTTTAGCGGTGTTCCCTTCTGTTTCCCATTTATTCTCTCTTCCGCTCTCTCCTCCTCTTCCTCCCTCCCTCCCTCCTGTGGGAACGGAGAATATGTAAGTTTTAGCTCCATGTGTCTTTGTTTCTCTCTGGATATGAGTTTTGCTTGGCTCTTTTGCTGGCTATTTTGATTTTTTTTTTTTTTTTTTTTTTTTTTTTTTTTTTTTTTTTTTTTTTGGGGAAAGAGACAAAGACATGGTAGGTGATTTGTATGGAAATGTGTATACGTATGTGATGTTTGGGTAAGTGTATGCGCGAGAGCATGCTTGTACGAAAACCACACGTATGCATACATTTTATCTAGGATCTTCATAAAAAAAAAAGAAATATACAGTACATGATCAAAAAAAAAAAAAAAATGTCACAAGAGATGTCCAAGAAGGTTCGAGAACACGACCTCTCCTAGACAAGAAGCTCGTATTTTATTTTTATATTTTTTTTCTTGTCTTGTCTTGCAAGGAAATAATAATCATGCGTGGTGTATGTATTTCCTGTTGGCCAAGGAAGCGACAGCCAGGGAGAGTTCAAGAGGAGATTCCCATCCTCTCTGCTTGGACATTCTCGACCTGTTATTGTTTTCCCTGGTTGTGGCATCAGATGCTTGGGAGGGGATGGGTGGTGGGTGGTGGGCGGTGGGCGGTGGGTTAAAGGGGGTGGGTCCTGCCTGGGCTAGAGGGCTTATGTATTGGATTGGCTAGTGGGCTGGTGTGGGTTGCTTTAGGCTATATGGTGAGGGGCGGGTGGTGGGTTAAAGGGGGTGGGTCCTGCCTGGGCTAGAGGGCTTACGTATTGGATTGGCTAGTGGGCTGGTGGGTTGCTTTAGGCTATATGGTGAGGGGTGGGTGGTGGGTTAAAGGGGGTGGGTCCTGCCTGGGCTAGAGGGCTTACGTATTGGATTGGCTAGTGGGCTGGTGTGGGTTGCTTTAGGCTATATGGGGAAGGGTGGGTTAAAGGGGCTGGTCGGTGGGGTTATGAGGGGGTAGGTCCTAGGCTAGAAGTCTTACGAATGGGGTTTGAGAAAGGATGGGTAGTGGGCTAGTGGGTTACTTAAAGCTTTGTAGGGAGAAGACGTAGATGGTGGGCTACAAGGCTGGTGGGTTGCTTAAGGCTACGTAAAGGAGGAAGGTTGAGGGAGAAGAAGTAGGTTTGGATACTCCTTCGTATTCCTTTATCTAGCCATCCTAACCTCCTCCCTGGGGAGGGGCGTGGAAGGGGGAAGGGGGGTTGAGACAGAAGCTTGGGAGGAGAAGCAGGAAAACTACTTGTGTTTTCCCTTGCTTTTGGTTTAAGGGGATTTTTGTTTTATCTTCTTTTCTCTCTGGTTATATTAGTATTCTTTTGATCGTTGTGGCGTTTTTCTCATTCTCTTTCTCTTTTCTATTTCTTTTCTCTTTATTTTTCGGCCTGTCTTTTGCTCTCTCTCTCTCTCTCTCTCTCTCTCTCTCTCTCTCTCTCTCTCTCTCTCTCTCTCTCTTCCTCGCTCCCTCCATCCTATCATCTTTCCCCCTTCCAACTTCCTCTCTCTCTCTCTCTCTCTCTCTCTCTCTCTCTCTCTCTCTCTCTCTCTCTCTCTCTCTCTCTTCCTCGCTCCCTCCATCCTATCATCTTTCCCTCTCCCACTCCCTCTTCATCCCACCCTTCCACTTACCATCCCACCTTCCCTCCCACCCTCTCCCCTCCCTTCCCTCCCACCCTCCCTCCTCCCTTCCCCTCCCTTCCCTCCCCTCCCTCCATGAGCAAAAAGCCCACCCGTCTAGCCCGCATATCATTTTTCTTGGAAGATGAAGCTGTTACCTTTCATTGAGTCTCCGCAAAACTTTCCCCCTCATCGAGATATCGAGAAACTCTTTGCCTCTTTCCCTTTGTCTTCTTAAGTTGCCTTGACCACCCAAACTCCCCTCCCTTTCCTTCCTTCCTTCCTTCCTTCTCTTCCTTCGCTTCTCGTCTCCTCGGGGCAAAAGAAGAAGGAGAGGGAGGAGGAAAAGAAGAAGGAGGAGGAGTAGGAGGAGAAGATGAGGGAGCAGACCAAGAAGAATAAGAACAAGAAGAAGACGAAGAACAAGAAGGAGGAGTATCTATTAAAAGAATAGATAGATAAGATATCATAGAACATGATTCAGGGCTAATCA
>NW_028234417.1:32836125-32838625 GCF_977035675.1 Penaeus japonicus
GAGGCGGATGGGGATAAAGAAGGGAAAGAGAATGATGATGATGAGGAGAAGAAGAAGAAGAAGAAGAAGAAGAAGAAGAAGAAGAAGAAGAAGAAGAAGAAGAAGAAGAAGAAGAAGAAGAAGAAGAAACAACAACGGAAAAGAGGACGACGAAGAGGGAGAAGAGGGGCAAGAGGAAGAAGAATGAAGAAGAACAACAACAACAAAATGAAGCAAATCATGAAGTAGATCAATAAAAAGAAAAAAAAACAATCAAACGAGAGAACAGACGAAAAATGAAACAAGAACAAGAACAACAACAACAACAACAGGAAACAGACCCGCAAACTAACCCGCAAGCGACGAATCACTCTGCGTGTGAATGAAGGGAACAGGTGTATTGCAAGACCAGGTGCAAATTGCAGAAGCCGGAGACGCCTGCAATATATAGCAAAGTAATCAAGCAATTACGGGGGAGAAAAACAAAGTACTCAACGCAAACATACAAGCAAATAAGCAAAACAATACAAAAAAGAGCAATCAATAAACCACGTAAGCAAACGAATAAACAACAACGATCAACCAAAACAAACAAAAAACAAAAACCCAAAGAAGTAAACAAGCAGGCAAGCAGGCAAGTCAGACAGGAATAAATACTATGCCCACGGCGGTCCCTAAGGCAAGCAAGCATCCGAGGGAGAAGGAGAAGGAACAAGATTCTTTCTCAAACCGCAAAGAGGATGCTGAGGAAAGAAGGTGGTGGATGACCTTGAAACAAAGTCAAAGGCAATTGAGGGGGCCGTTTTTTTTTAGGGGGTGGGGAGGGAGTAGGGAGGGAGAGGGGGAGTTGTAGGTGAGGGAAGGGAGAGAAAGGGGAGATAGAGAGAGATGGAGAGAGAGAGAGAGAGAGAGAGAGAGAGAGAGAGAGAGAGAGAGAGAGAGAGAGAGAGAGAGAGAGAGAGAGAGAGAGAGAGAGAGAGAGAGAGAGAGAGAGAGAGAGAGAGAGAGAGAGAGAGAGAGAGAGAGAGAGAGAGAATGAGAGAGAGGTGAATACATACTTTAAGATAGCAAGAAAGAGTGAGGAAAGGGAGAGTGAAATAAAGAGATCCATATATAGCAAACACGACGAGAAAAAAAAATAAGGATCATATTGATCATGTTCCAAAGAAAACAAAAACACAGACAAAGAAATAGCCTTCGCCACTTCTTCAACTTCATAGATATATTATATCAGCCCAAAGTCCGAAGTTCTGACGTCTAGACTGGTCACCCTGTTTTGCATCGCGGGTGAATATGACCCTTGTGGCGCCCCGGCATAAGATCTGTAATTCGTTCAATTGGATGGGCTCTCCTCCCCTCCCCCTCCCCTTCCCCCCAGCCTTCCTAACCCCTGCCTCGAGATGTTCAATTGCCTTTCCTCCCCTCTTCTTTCTTCTAAAAAGCCCCTTTCTTCCCCTTTCTTTTCTCTCATACTTCTTCTCTCCCTCACCTTCTCTCTTCTCTTTTATCTCTTCCTCTTCTCCCTTATCTTCCTTCAATCCTGTTCCGTCTCCTCCTCCCTATCCCCCACTCCTCCTTCCACTCCCTTACCCCACCTTCCTCTCCCTTACCCCACCTCCCTCTCCCTTACCCCACCTCCCTCTTCCCTCTCCCATCCCCTCCTCCTTCTCCCTTACCCCTCATCCAGCCTTACCCCCCTCCCCTATACCCCTCCGCCACATTGACCACTCTCCCCTCCTCCCTCCCTTCCTCCTCTCCTCCCCTCCTCCCCTATACCCCTCCTCCCTCCCTTCCTCCCCTCCCCTCCACCCCTCCTTCCCTCCTCCCTCCTCCCCTCCTCCCTACCTCCTCTCCTCCCCTTTCACCCCTCCTCCCCTCCACCCCTCCTCCGCTCCTCCCCTCCTCCTCCCCTCCTATCCCTCTCCCCCTTTGCCTTCGCGGTTAGGAAAAGCATTCAATTTGTTGAATTTGATGCTTCTCAAAGAGTTTTATTCCGGCCACAAGTTGTTCGAACTCCACTAAATGCCATTGAGAAGTAATGGAAACGGAGGGCCTCGGTGTTTGAAGGCTCTGTTATGCCAGGTTGTTGTTTTGTTTTGTTTTGTTTTTTTCTTTTCTTTTGTGTGTGTGTGTGTGTGTGTCTGTTTGTCCGAGTTTTTTTTTCTTCTTTTTCTTCTTATTCTTATTGTTTTTTCTTTTTCTTTTTCTCTATTTATTTTTCTCTTTCTTTTTTTCTTTCTCTTTCTCTTCCTCGCGTTCTCTCTTTCTCTCTCTCTTCCTTCCGTTCTCTCTCTCTCTCTCTCTCTCTCTCTCTCTCTCTCTCTCTATCTATCTATCTATCTATCTATATATCTATCTCCCTCTCCCTCTCCCTCCCGCCCTCTCCCTCCCTCCCTATCCCTCTCTCCCCCTCTCCCTCCCTCCCTCCCTCCCCCATCTTCCTCCAGAATAATGAACATCTCTTCCTAATGGCTTTTGGTAACATCATTAATAATCACCCATGATCAGCTTATTGTTAATT
>NW_028234417.1:32853625-32856125 GCF_977035675.1 Penaeus japonicus
GAGAGCAATCAGACAACGACAGGATAACGACTTCAATCAGCTTCAAACATAGTCCTCGTAACAAGAGTGTCTCACCACTAATTTCTGGAGCTAATGACTTGCCCTTCAAATTTCATCTCAAGAAGAAGAGGAGAAAGAAAAAGGAAGAGAGAGAGAGAGAGAGAGAGAGAGAGAGAGAGAGAGAGAGAGAGAGAGAGAGAGAGAGAGAGAGAGAGAGAGAGAGAGAGAGAGAGAGAGAGAGAGAGAGAGAGAGAGAGAGAGAGAGAGAGAGAGAGAGAGAGAGAGAGGGAGAGAGAGAAGAAGAAGAAGAAGAAGAAGAAGAAGATTACGAAGATTAAATAGTAGTAGAAGTAATTGTATTAATAGTAGTAGTAGTAGCAGTAATAATAGTAATAGTGGTAATAGTAATAGTAATAATACTAATAATGCATTACCCGACCCTCCTCCTCAAAAGACTTTAACTGTTCTCTTCGTAAAAAAAAAAAAAAAAAAAAAAATCACCAGCTGTGACCACTTCTCCTAGGATTCGAAAGAACGTCTTAAAGAAAACCACCTTTCTTTCTTTCTTTCCATAATTCTTTTCTCCTATTTTTTTTTTCTCTCTCTTCTCTTCTCTCTTTCTTTTCTCTTCTTTCTGCTTCTGATCATTTCATACTTCGCTTGAGACTTTGAAAGACGAAGAAAAATAGTGATATTTACCCAGACCCAACCTTGTCAGTTTCCTTGTCTGAAGAGAAAAATGGATTTGTGATTGTGATGTAAATGGACTCTGAATGAAGGCAGGGATGTTTAATGATGATGGTGGTGATGAGGTGGGTATGGTGGCTATGGTGGTTATTTTTTGGTATGGTGATGTGAATGATTAGTAAAGGATTAATGATGGTGGTGATGATGATGATTAGGATGATGGTGATGATGATGATGATGACGGTGGTTATGATGAGGATGGTGGTGATGATTAGGATGATAATGATGATGATGGTGGTGGTAGTAATGGCAATTATTTGGGTATAATTATGATGATTATGATGACGGTTATTATGGTGATGGCAGTGATGGTGATCTTGGTGCAATGCTGAAAAGAAAGTGACCAATAATAGCAATAAAGATGATGATAAAAACGGTAAAGAAGATTATATGATTTTGATTAATTTCAAGGCCGCATAAAACCATATTAATGCACATTTTTTTTCATTAAGAAAGATACGTGCAGAAAGAGGGACAGAAAAGGGGAAACGGGGAGGGGGGGGGCGAAGGGGATTAGGGGGAAGGGAGAGAGAGAATAGAGGGGGGAGGAGAAGGAGAAAGAGAAGGAGTAGAAGAAGGAAAATGATAAGGAGAAGAAGGAGAAGGCGAAGAAGAAGGAGAAAGAGAAAAAGGAGAAGAAGAAGAAGTAGGAGGAGGAGAAGGAGAAAAAGAAGGAGAAGAAGAAGAAGAAGAAGAAGAAGAAGAAGAAGAAGAAGAAGAAGAAGAAGAAGAAGAAGAAGAAGAAGAAAAAAAAAAGAAGGGGAAGAAGAAGAAGAAGAAAAAAAAAAGAAGAAGAAGGGGAAGAAGAAGAAGAAGAAAAAGAGGAAGAAGAAGAAAAAGAAGAAGAAGGAGGAGATAGAGGAGGGAGATATAGGGGAAGTGGGTCGCACTGAATGGTCGGAGGGCGGTGGGATAGTGAAAGGGATTACTGGATAGGAGGAGGAGGGGAGGGGGGGGGGTAGGGGATCTTCAGGGGGTCCTAATTAACTGGAGGAGATCCTTCTCTTGCTAGTTTTACTCCTAATTATGATTACCGGGACGAGTGTGCTGCTTTGAGGTCGGGAGCTGCTGGTTATTTCTGAGCCTCTCTCTCTCTGTCTCTGTCTCTGTCTCTCTCTCTCTCTCTCTCTCTCTGTCTCTCTCTCTCTCTCTCTCTCTCTCTCTCTCTCTCTCTCTCTCTCTCTCTCTCTCTCTCTCTCTCTCTCTCTCTCTCTCTCTCTCTCTCTCACTCGCTCATTTTCTTGCCCTCCCTCCCATTCTCCCTTCCATCCCTCCCTTCCTCTTGCCCCTCTCTCTCTCTCTGTCTCTGTCTCTGTCTCTGTCTCTCTCTCCTTCTCTTCCTTCTCTCTCTCTCTCTCTCTCTCTCTCTCTCTCTCTCTCTCTCTCTCTCTCTCTCTCTCTCTCTCTCTCTCTCTCTCTCTCTCTCTCTCTGTCTCTCTGTCTCTCTCTCTCTCTCCCTCTCTCTCTCTCTCTCTCTCTCTCGCACTCTCTCTCTCTCTCTCTCTCTCCCCCTCGCTCTCTCTCACTCGCTCATTTTCTTGCCCTCCCTCCCATTCTCCCTTCCATCCCTCCCTTCCTCTTGCCCCTCTCTCTCTCTCTGTCTCTGTCTCTGTCTCTGTCTCTCTCTCCTTCTCTTCCTTCTCTCTCTCTCTCTCTCTCTCTCACACACTCTCACTCACTCTGTCTCTCTCTCTCTCTCTCTTTCTCTCTCTCTCTCTCTCTCTCTCTCTCCCCTCTCTCTCTCTCTCTCTCT
>NW_028234417.1:32861125-32863625 GCF_977035675.1 Penaeus japonicus
CACACACACATATATATATATATATATGTATGTATGTATGTATGTATATATATATGTATATATGTATATATATATATATGTATATATATATATATATATATATATATATATATATATATATATATATATATATATATGTGTGTGTGTGTGTGTGTGTGTGTGTGTGTGTGTGTGTGTGTGTGTATGTGTATGTGTGTGTGTGTGTGTTTGTATTAACGTGTGTTTGCGCGTTAGTTCAGATGCACATGAATGTATTTATGTGTAAGTCTAACTGTATATCATTTAGATATGTCACTGCTTGCATATTTACATTTTTTCGATTTATCTAATAATCCCAACTCATTTATATGCTGATCACAACTTTTCTATCTTTTTTTTGAGACTTATTCTTTGATATCAGCTTTTTTTATTTTGTTTCTTTGCTTGTTCTGTGTCAGGAAACAGTTAGGTGCCCTTGTCAACAGTTGTGCCTCGTCACCTGGGTCACTCTGTACCTCCTGCCAACATGATGTTTGCCACCTATCCACACCCTGACAACAGAATTTCTCCTTCCTTTTCCCCCTTTGCCAACAGCATTTTGGCTGTTTGTTTTATCGTTACTAAAACATCGATTCTGATGACAACCATTTTTGTCTTAGCCTGGCAACACCCATATCTCTTTCTTCTGCCAACACCGCCTCTCTTACCCCTGCCAACACCTACCTCTCTTACCCCTGCCAACACCTACCTCTCTTACTCCTGCCAACACCATCTCTCTTTCTTCTATGAACACCCACCTTTCTTGCCCCTGCCAACACTCACTATCTTGCTCGTACCAACACCATCTCTCTTACCCCTGCCAACACCTACCTCTCTTACTCCTACCAACACCGCCTCTCTTACTTCTGCCAACACCGTCTCTCTCTAAACCCCCTGCCAACACCCACCTCTCTCACTTCTACCAACACCTCTGCCACCGCCCCTTAGCAACAACATTTCATAAAGGAATTCTAACAGACACTAGATATCAAATACAAAGTGATGCTTTTAGTTAATCAATAAAAATATACTTTCCAATTAAAAGTGTTTTTTTTTTAATTCGTTGAGACTAAGAATATACTTAAATAATCTTAAGTAAAAAAGACATTATCCATACACTGTACCTCAATGCCAGGGACTAGTAGGCCTATTTTTTTTATTTATTTCAAAAGGTAGCCTTCATTAGTCCACACGTAGCTATGTGCACGCCCATTGTTTTAATACTAACTTTATCACTTTTAGGATACCATGACTATTACTATTGACTACTGTTGCTACCGATGGTGCTACCAGCATGACTATTAATACTGATGTTGCTATTACTACGAGGACTACTAATACTATCTTAATAACGTTACTGCTATTACCACTATTACTATTACTACCGTTACTACTGCGGACATCACAACTACCACTACCGTTACTACTACTACAATCATTACTACTACTATTACTACTACAACTACCAGACAAACCACTTAAGTCTGGCAACGCCCTGTGTACCGTATTAGGCATGTGACCTGTGTTGACCTTTGGAGTTTGGCCAGAAGGGACAGAGGTGGTGGACTGGGGGTGGGGGGGATGAAGTGAGATGGGTGGGGTGGATTTGGGGGTGGGGGTAATAACGGGGGATGGGGGGTTAGGTAGGTAGGGGGAGAGGGAGGGGGGGGATAGAGGTACTACCAAGGGAGTTAGGGGTAGATGGGGGGTAGAGGGGAGGTGAGGGGGGGGTGGCGTCAGGTTGAGTTAACTTTTAGTTTATAAGTTAACTTTGTATTTTTCTCGAAACTGGAGACTTACGTTGCATTTTTCCACCTTTTTTTTTAACTAAACGTACATTACTATTTTTTTACTTTGATCAATCACTCAAATTAACTAAAAAAAATAAAGAAAAAAAAATAAAGATAAAAAAGAATATCTTTGGTTAGTAACGAGATAAAAAGAAATGCGTAATTGGCAACTCTCTCCATTGTAGAGGGGTAACTTAACTGTTTTACACACGCGCTTGTGTTTCTTTTTCTTTTTCATTTTTTTTTATGGGGACTGCATTTGCCGATATAAGTCACTCCCAACAAGGTAAGGTTAGAATCATGTACTGGCTTGTTAGTGCTCACTTGATAGATGGATGCAGAGAGGGAGGATGGAAGGAGCAGGGAGGGAGAAAGAGGAGGGGGAGAGGGAGGGAGGGGGAGAAGGAGAGGGTTAGTGCTGGGAAGACAGGAAGGGAGAAAGAGGAGGGGGAGAGGGAGAGGGGGTGGAGAGAGGGAGGGGTAGGTAAGGGGAGAGAGGGAGGGAGAAAGAGGAGGGGGTGAGGGAGAGGGGGGTGGAGAGAGGGAGGGAGTGGGAGAGAGGGAGGGATAGGGAAAAGGAAGCGGGAAGGAGAAGGGGAAAGGGAAGAGGAAGAGAGAAAGAGGAGCGAGGGAGGTATAGGGATGGGAGAAGTGGGAGACAGAGGGAGAAGGAAGTGGAGAGGTGAAGTAAG
>NW_028234417.1:32868625-32873625 GCF_977035675.1 Penaeus japonicus
AAAAAAAAAAAAAAAAAAAAAAATATATATATATATATATATATAAATATATATATATATTATATAGATATATATATAGATATATATATGTACATATATGTATGTATGTATAAGCCATATTGATATTCTAAAATAATCAAATACCAATAATGGAAACGAGAAACATACGAAATATATTCCACCAATAGAAAACAAAAGCAATAAAAAAAAGAAAGATATAAAAAAAGAAGATAATACGGGAGGAAAATGGTATTTTTTGACCGCTTCCCGTCCCCTCTCCGCCTCACTCCCCAAGAACACACAGGCGAGAGGAGATATCTTGAGAGTTAGTGTTAAGAAGCTGATATGTCTCTTAGCGTCTTAACTGCTTATCGTCTCATGGCAGAGATTACTTTTAAGATGTAAAGAGAGAGGAGGGGTTCGTCTCTGATTTTTTTTTGTTTTTTTTTTTTCTTTGGGTTGTCTGTCTGTTTTTTGTTTTTTCATTACCTGTTGTTGTCTTTGTTCTTGTTTGTATGATTGTATGTTTGTTTGTTGTTGTTGTCTGTCTGTCTCACTGTCTGTCTGTCTGTCTCTGTCTGTCTCTCTCTCTCTCTCTCTCTTCACTCTCTCTCTTCTTTCTTATATATTTATATATATAATAATATATATATATATATATATATATATATATATATGTATATACATATATATATATATATATATATATATATATATATATACATATATATGTATATACACACACATATACACAATATGCCTCTCTCTCACAACCCTTCCTTCCCTCTCCTCCCTCTCCCCCCTCCTTCTCCCTGCCTCCTTCCTGATATCTTGACGTATCTGCTTTCTCTTCTCCTTTTGGCAATCCCACTTTCGGAGTCGAGTGGGTAAGTCCCTTGCATCGGTCATAATAAAAATGATTGGAGATATATCGGCAATTTTTGTGATAGATTAACGGCGGCCTGCGGGGAAGGGGGCTTCTACACTTAGCGGGATATTTGTTGTTAGTTGTAATATATATATATATTTTTTTTTTTAGGATTTGCTGGTTTACGTTATCACTTGTTGTTGGTGTTGATAGAGAGAGGGAGAGAGAGAGAGGGAGGGAGGGAGGGAGGGAGGGAGGGAGGGAGGGAGGGAGGGAGGGAGGGAGGGAGGGAGGATGGGAGGGAGAGGGAGGGAGGAGGGAGGGAGGGAGGGAGGGAGGGAGAGAGAGAGAGAGAGAGAGAGAGAGAGAGAGAGAGAGAGAGAGAGAGAGAGAGAGAGAGAGAGAGAGAGAGAGAGAGAGAGAGGGGAAGGGGGGAGAGAGGAGAGAGAGAGAGAGAGAGAGAGAGAGAATAAACAGACAGACAGATACACAGACAGACAGACAAATACACAGACAGACAGAGAAACATACAGGCAGACAGACAGAGAAACAAACAACCAGACAAATAACAAAGAGAGAAAATTGAAAGAGACAGGTAGGAAAGAGACCACACAGAGCCGAATGTTGATGGCTGATGTTCAACCTTCTCGCTCGCTCGCGGTTGCACAGTCGCCGGGAGGAAGAGGAGGAGGAGGAGGAGGAGGAGGAGGAGGGGGAGGGGGTAGGAAAGGGTTAGGTTGGGGGGAGGGGGGAGGGGGAAGAGGAGGAGGAGGAGGAGGGGGTAGGAAAGGGTTAGGTTGGGGGGAGGGGGGAGGGGGAGTTAGAGTAACGGTTTCGGTCAGGGTCGATTTTAGGGTCAGTGGGTTGTCCCTTAGACTTGGGACACGCCTGGAGTATCGACCGAGGGGGGAGGGTAGAGGGGGGGGGTTGGATGATAGATAGATACTGTAGGTTGGTATGTTGATCGGTAGGTGTATCCGGTAAGTAGATAGGTTGGTAGATAGGGTGGTAGATAAGCACACACGCACACATATATGTATATATACATACATACATACATATATATATATATATATATATATATATATATATATATATATATATATATATATATTCTTGTACCAGTTATATTAAATAGAAAAAAGCTGTCCGTTCCCTGTCAATTAAGAAACCTAATAAGGTACCTAATGCGGTTCACTTAAAATTCAAATACAAATTGTTCAGTTCGAAAATTAAAAATCAAAATGTACAACGTTATAAAGTGATCAGGCAATAACTAAACGCGTAGATGAATAGATGGATAGAAAAGATAGATTGATGTATAACCAATGAAGCAAACATAATAGAATACGTAAATATATAAATCAAAATAAAAGGAGTAAGAGATAAAAAGGAAATTGTATTTGTCAATAATAATAAAAAAATAAAATAAAAACATGAAGAGATACCCAGACCATCGTCAAAGTTTAATAATAAGAAAACTGTTTTCATTTCTGTGATATGTATCCTAATAAAAAATGCTGACCTCCCGTTGATATCAAATTTATGACCCTAAAATGGTCTATAAAAGAAAGAAAATAACGAAAGGAAAAGAAAAGAAAAAAAAAAGAAAGAAATCACGTACCATAATGTGACCTACGAAGTATTGATCGGCGTGACCAGATATGTGAGAGTAATTAATTCGTCAGAATTTAAGCATGTCATATGTTTGGGTACAGCAGGGGGCGTGAGGGATGAGGGGAGGGGGGAGAGGGGGGAGCGGAGCGGGAGGGGCCTGGTGAGTGGCATTTGTTTGTGACGTCACCATGCTGGCTTTGATTAATTGCCTCGTGAGTAGATATTGGTAGATTGATAACTGAGTCTCTCTCTCTCTCTCTCTCTCTCTCTCTCTCTCTGTCTCTGTCTCTGTCTCTGTCTCTCTCTCTCTCTCTCTCTCTCTCTCTCTCTCTCTCTCTCTCTCTCTCTCTCTCTCTCTCTCTCTCTCTCTCTCTCTCTCTCTCTCTCGTCTCTTGTCTCTCTTCTCTCGTCTCCCTCTCTTTCGTCTCTCTCTCTCTCTCTCTCTCTCTCTCTCTCTCTCTCTCTCTCTCTCTCTCTCTCTCTCTCTCTCTCTCTCTCTCTCTCTCTCCCTCTCTCTCTCTCCTTTCTTCTCTCTCTCCTCCCTCCCTCTCTCTCTCTCTCTCTCTCTCTCTCTCTCTCTCTCTCTCTCTCTCTCTCTCTCTCTCTCTCTCTCTCTCTCTCTCTCTCTCTCTCTCTCTCTCTCTCTCTCTTTCTCAATTTATATTCCCCGTCTCTCCCTCCCTCCAATTCTCCCATCCTCCCTCCCTTCCTTCCCTCCCTCCCTCCTTCCTTCCCTCCCTCCCTCCTTCTTTCCCTCGCACTCAATCTCTCTCTGCCTCCACTCACCTTCAACAAACTCCAGATTACAGTTAAATCCTTCCCGAGAATAGACCCTTTTAAATGGCCGTCGAGATGGAGGACACCCCCCCCCGTCCCCCTCTATCCTATTATACTATCCCCTCTCCCCTCCCCTGTTCTCTCCCCTCCCCCTCCACCCCATCCTCTTTATTTTCTTTTCCATCTTCTCTCTTGTCTCTTTCTCCTCGTCCAATTTTGTTCCCTTTCTTTCTCTACTTCTTCTTCATCTTAATCTTCTTCTTCCTCTTCATATTTCTCGTTCTTTTCTTCCTCTCCCTCCTTCCTCCTCCTCTTCCTTCCTACCTCTTCATCCTTCTACCTCTTCCTCGTCCTCGTCCTTTCTCCTCCTCCCCCTTCCTCCCTCCCTCCCTCCCTCCCTCCCTCCCTCCTTCTCCTCCCTCCCTCCTTCCCTCCCTCCCTCCCTCCTCCTCCCTCCCTCCTCCTCCCTCCCTCCCTCCTTCTCCCTCCCTCCCTCCTTCTCCTCCCTCCCTCCTCCTCTTCCTCCTCCCTCCCTCCTTCCTTCCTCCTCCCTCCCTCCCTCCTTCCCTTTCTCCCTCCTTCTTCCTCCTCCCTCCACTTAAAAATAAATCCTGGGAGATTTATTCCCTCTCTCCCCCTCGTCTTCCACCCAAGTTTAGTCCGGTGTTATACACGCCATTTATCAAGTGCTCTGTTTCTCCGACCAAGAGACACCAACGTAAACTTTGTGACGTTTCGGTAATTAATCCGTTAATTGATTGCTGCTGAAGGTAACGAGACACCCCCCCCTTTCCCTCCCCCCCTCTTCTCTTTCTCCTTCTCTTCTCCCGCTTCCCCTCCTTTCCCTTCCCCCTCCTCCTTCTCTCCTCTTCTCCTCTCCCCCCTTCAGAGTTGCTTGTGTGTTCGTCTCTTTCTTATTTTTCCTTTTTCCTTGTTTCCTTTTTCACTGTTAACCTGTGTCACTTTTTTTATTCTCTCTTTCTATCTCTTTTTCTTCTCTCTCTCCCTCTAATTTTCTCTTTCTCTCTTTGTCTTTTTTTTTCTTCGTCTTTCTTTTTCTATTTCTGTTTCTACTTTTTCTCATTCTTTTTTATTTTCTTTCCTTTGGTCGTTCTTTTCCTAATTCTCTCTCTCACGCACTCTTTCTTTCTCTCTCTCTCTCTCTCTCTCTCTCTCTCTCTCTCTCTCTCTCTCTCTCTCTCTCTCTCTCTCTCTCTCTCTCTCTCTCTCTCTCTCTCTCTCTCTCTCTCTCTCTCTCTCTCTCTCTTTCTTTCTCATTTCGGCTTTCTCATTTCTTCTACTTCTTCTTTCTCCCTCCGTCTCTTTCCCTTCGCCCCTTTAGCCCCCCCTCCCCATCTCCCTTCTCTCTTTTCCTCCCTCTCCCTCCCTCCCTTCCCCGTACCCACTTCCTACCCACCTTCCACATCCCCCCCATCTCCTTCTTTGCCTTATCCCTCTTCGCCCCTATTCCCTCGTCCCTCCCTCTGCCTCCCTCCCTCCCTCCCTCCCTCCCTCCCTCTCCTCCTCCCCCCCCCCTTGTTGCAATGATGAATGGTCGCCGTTGCAGATTGCCTCGGGCTAGCGGTTGCGATTGCAGGTGTTAGGGGAAACATTTCTTTCGGAGATATAGGATATATATCATTGGTTTCGTCTCTTGTTTTTTCCTTTCTTTGTCTTTGTTTGTGGGTGGCATTGTCTTTGTGGGTGTGAGTGTTTGTATAAGTCTGTCTGTCTCTTG
>NW_028234417.1:32881125-32886125 GCF_977035675.1 Penaeus japonicus
GACAGTTTGACAGCTCCTCGGGAACTTGTCAAGTGCACCGAGGAAGGAAGGCGGGTTGGCAGGTAGAGAGAGACATGAAGGGGGACGTGGGGGTGGGGGTGGGGGTGGGGGTTTAGATAGCGTGGGTAGGATTCAGTGTGTGTGTGTGTGTGTGTTTGTGAGAGAGAGAGAGAGATAGATAGACAGATAGAGAGAGGGAGAGGGAGAGGGAGATAGATAGATAGAGAGAGAGAGATGGAGAGAGGGAGAGGGAGAGGGAGAGGGAGAGGGAGAGGGAGAGGGAGAGGGAGAGGGAGAGAGAGAGAGAGAGAGAGAGAGAGAGAGAGAGAGAGAGAGAGAGAGAGAGAGAGAGAGAGAGATAGAGATAGAGATAGAGAGAGATAGAGATAGAGATAGAGATGGAGAGAGAGAGAGAGAGAGAGAGAGAGAGAGAGAGAGAGAGAGAGAGAGAGAGAGAGAGAGAGAGAGAGAGAAAGAGAAAGAGAAAGAGGTAGACAGACAGACAGACAGAAACAATGAGATACACAAAGAAACATACAGAAACAGAAAAGAAAGAGAGAAAGAAACAGAGACAGAGAGAAACAGAGACACACAGAGAAAGAGAGGAACAGGAAGAAAAGAAATAAAGTAATACTTTGAGCACGACAGGAGAAGAGAAAGAGGAGAAAAAAAAAAACTCACAGGAAGAGGGGAAAGAACAAAGGGGACGAAACAAACAAAAAGATAAAAGGTGAAAAGGGGAAAAGCAAAATAAATATCTGAAGTGGCATGACCCGACAGGCACGAGGAATAATCATGCAATGTTGTAGTTGTGCTTTCGAGATCAACATTGTTGTTATCGTTATTGTGTTTGTGTTCGGTGTTGTTGTTGTTATCATTATGTTGTTGTTATTGTTGTGGTAATCATTAGTGTTGTTGTTTTTATTGATATTATTATAATCGTCATTATAATCATCATGAGTGTTATTATTATTATTATTATTATTATTATTATTATCATGATCTTATCATCATTATTGTTATTATGGTCATTATTATTATTATTAATATTATCATTTTCATCATTATTACATCATCATCGTTATCATCCCTATTATCGTCATTATTAATTTCATTATCATTATCACTTTCATTATCATTATTAATTTAATTTTCATTAGTAATTTCAGTATCATTATTAATTTCATTATCATTACCATAATTACTATTATCATAGCTCCTCTCTCCCATTCCCTTTCACATCCTCCTCCATATCCTTCCCACATTCCAAATTCCCCTCACTTCCCCCCATCTCAACTCCCCTTCTGTCTCCCAATCCTCTTCCTCTTCTCCTCCTTCCCCTTCCTCCTACCCCCTACTCCCTCTTTTTCTTCCCCGTCCCCGCTCCCTTCTTCTCCCCCTTCCCCTCTTCCTTCCTCCCCTGCTCCCTCTCCCCCTTCTTCTCCTCCTCCTTCACCTCCCTCTCCCTCCTTATCCTCCTCCTTCCCCTCGCCCCTTCTTCTCCTCCTCCTTCACCTCCCTCTCCCTATCCTCCTCCTTTCCCTCGCCCCTTCCCACTACTCCTCCCTCCCCCCTCTCTCCCATCTTCGAAGAGAAAAATCCTACCACGAACGACCCCTCGTACCATGGGAGAGATACCAGCATGGCCAACCATCCTTGCAATGTTGCCAGTCACAGTACTTGCAAGATGCCAGTCATACCAAAGCGAGTGACAATGTTCCTTTGTTAAGAATCCTTGTAAGGAACCCAACCGTAACAGGAAAAGGATTTGAGAAAAATTGAAGTAATGCTGTTGTTTTTTAAAATAATTATTTGATGATATTTACGTATTATTTGAAGGAGACGAATATACGTAATGAGTTAATGTTTTTTTTATAGAGATTATGCTGGAAATGATATTAGCAACAGGGTAACGATAATATGATAAAGATAGTAATGATGATTATGATGGTTAATATAATAGAGATGCAGGTTAAAAGAAAAGAACAAAAAAAAGATAAATGTAACACACACACTCACACACACACACACACACACACACACACACACACACACACACACACACACACACACACACACACACACACACACACACACACACACACACACACACACACACACACACACGAAAGGGCAACTACAACTTACAACCTAACGATTTTAGCAATATTACTAGGATAATACAACAACCATAAGGCTAATTAACCCCTTAATTATGATAACGATGTGGATAAAACACAAACACAAACACACATCACGCAAGCCCCCCCCCCTCCTGAATCCCTCCTCTCCTCCCCCCCCAAAAAAAAGGGCATCAAAATAATTGCATAATCAAATTCATTCAAGCATTATAAATGAGTCAATACCTATGGATTATTAGCTGTTGCACCATTTCGCCATGCAATTGCAAATGCATGAGAGAGAGAGAGAGAGAGTCATCATATAATTCACCGTCGACAAAATGACAGATAGAATTAACATGACGCATTTTTGATGATGATAACAGGGAGTGGGATAGGGGAGAGGGGGAGGGAGAGGGGATGGGGAAGGGAGGGGGAGGTAACAGATGGTTGAAATCTATTCAATTTGTTGATGTTTATGTAACACTGGGATCAATGATGTTATATTTGATAGAGGTTGATTATGGTTGTTCATAGAGGTGATATGAATGGGAGTTTAGTGATAGGCGCTTATCTGTTAATACGTCAATCAGTTGAACCTGCCTGATCTCTTTATTTCCATGTCTGTCTGTGTCTACAGGTATGACTATAGGGATATACATATATGCATGCATACGTACAAACATACATATATATGTATGTATGTATATATGTATATATGTATATATGTATATATATATATATATATATATTCTTATATATATATATATATATATTATATATATATATATATATATATATATATGTGTGTGTGTGTGGTGTGTGTGTATGTATATATATATATATATATATATATATATATATATATATATATATATATATATATATATATATTCATATATACATATATGTGTATATATATATATATATATATATTCATATATATACATACATACATACATACACACACAACACACACCACACACACACACACACACACACACAACACACATATATATTATAAAATATATATATATATATATATATATATATATATATATGCACACACACACACACACACACACACACACACACACACACACACACACACACACACACACACACACACACACATATATATATATTTTTTTTATATATACTTATATATATATATATATATATCATTATAATATATATTATATATATATATTCATATATACACACACACACACACACACACACACACACACACACACACACACACACATACATATATATATATATATAATATAATATATATATATATATATATATATGTATATATATGCACACACACACACACACACACACACACATATATATATATATATGTGTGTGTGTGTGTGCGTGTTTCTCTATTAGAATAAACACACAAAGAATCACCTCCGTGTATACAAATCCGCGTCCCTCACACACGTTCAGCCCAGGCTTAACCCCCAACCACAGCCATACATAACTCCCCCATAATATAAACACACACAAAACACAAGCGGTTTAACTCATAAAACTTTCACTCGTTACGTGACCCCCTCCAAAGGGACCCCAGTATATATAACAGAGATAAAATACGACCTTCATGGACCCCACTCCAATATTTCCGGATAATTGAAATGTCAGGCAAACCCCCTCACCCTCCCCCCACTCACCCCTCCCCCCCCCATTCGTGTGTCATGAACTGTCCATGGCGGAAATCAAATTACACAACCCATCAATAGGGTTTATGAGAAAGATCATTAGTTCTTGTGCGTTTGATTACCACCTGGGTGTTTGTGCCCGCTCGTTTGTTTGTTTGTTTGTTTGTTTCTTGTACTCGCGAGTTAATGTTTTTGTCGTTTGCGGAGTTATTTTAGTATTCAATGTAACTTTGGTGTTCTTTTGGACTTTCCAACTGATAGATTTTTTTTTCATTAGATAACATACAGGAAGAGAGAGAGAGAGAGAGAGACAGAGACAGAGACAGAGACAGAGACAGAGACAGAGACAGAGACAGAGACAGAGACAGAGACAGAGACAGAGACAGAGACAGAGACAGAGACAGAGACAGAGACAGAGACAGAAAGAGAAAGAGAAAGAGAAAGAGAGACAGAGACACAGAGAGAGACAGAGACAGAGACAGAGACAGACAGGGACAAGAAACAGCTTACCAGGCAAGAGTTTCATCATCCTTTCTCTAAATCTGCCTTCCCAGTCCTAAGAATCGAGTCAATCTCAAAATAATATCGGCCAAAGACAGTCATCAGGAACAAAAATCCGCCATTTTAACCCGAAGGACAAGAATTACATTGCGTCTTAACTCACCCTTGCTAAAGGACAGGCAGATGGAGTCGGTTGTTACACGAACGCGACTTAGAATGCAGAGGCTGCGTTCGAGTAGCCATTAACATGTATGCGCATTCATGACAGCCACGATCTGCATGTAGTTTAATATCATACTTGCGTCGCGAATTACGTGGAATTTATATGCAGTTTCGCTCTTGTGCGCCTTCCCGCTCCCTTTTGTTCCCCTCTCGTTCGTGTCCTGGGATTGTGGCTTTGACTTGGTGGTTTGACGTTTCGTTTTGGTGTTTGTTAATTTTATCTGTAAATATTTCGAGACTGTATCATATAATTACAAATAAATTTACAGACAAAGGCAATAACTAACACAACATTACACGACATAATTAAAAAAAAACGGCCACCAAGGACGACAGAAACAAAAATACGCGACCCACACGAACGAACGACCCCCGTAGAGCGCCAGCCAATCACAAGTGACCGCCAATACGCATTTTGTATTTCGAAAGACAGAAAAGTATTTCCAAGTCCGCCTAGTAACAATATTGCCAATGCAAGACGGGT
>NW_028234417.1:32896125-32908625 GCF_977035675.1 Penaeus japonicus
AGGACACAGGGAGGGGATATTCTGTGCGCACACTGAACGGTTTGTTCTGGGACTGTTCGCGTTTTTCTTTTGTCTTTTGTTCTTTATATCTGTGTTTTTTTGTTCTTGTTCTTCTTCTTATTCTTTATCTCTGTGTTTTTTGCTTCTTCTTCTCTGTAACCCTATTTCTTTTTTTTTTTTTCTTTCTTTTTTTGTATGTTTGCGCTTTCTTTCTTTCTTTATCTATTTCTCTTTCTTTCTCTCTCTCTCTCTTTCTTTCTTTCTTTCTTTCTCTCTCTCTCTCTCTATTTCTCTCTCTTTTTTTCTCTCTCTCTTTCTGTCTTTCTCCTCTCTCTCTCTCTCTCTCGTTCTGTCTCTGTCTCTCTCTTTCTGTCTTTCTCCTCTCTCTCTCTCTCTCCTTCCTTCCCTCCCTCCTTCCCACCCTCCCTTCCACCCTCCCTCCCTCCCTTCCTCTCCCTTTTTTTCTTCTTTTTTTTTAGGACCACGACAGCTGACTGGTTTTCTGAGCTTTCTTCCCTTCCTATATACGGCGACTTGTATTACGGTCTTCCTTCAAGTGGAAAGGGAGATGAGGTGTGAAGACCCCCAACCCCCACCCCCACCCCCACCCTTAAACACGTGTTCGTGATCCCTAGGACGTGACCGTATCTCGTCTAGGAATTTATTCCTAATTTGATTAATTAAAGAGATATCGTTAATGGCGTGTTTTTGAAATCGAATATGCACTTGGTGTCTTTCTTGTCGACATACCTTCCGTGGATGGATTCAGTAGAAGTAGAGGTCGAATTACTTTATCCGCATTTCAACAATTCGCACTGCAACAATTCGCACTCCATCCGTCCGGAGCTTCGAAACCGGCTCAGTTACTTAAGGGTGTGATGCTTCACTCAACCGACGTTGCCACACTCGGTAGGCGATCGGAATGCTTAAATTCCTGCCAAGTGAGTCTCGGATTACTGATAATATCAACACGATTAGGTATTTGGGACTGGTATTCGAGAGAGGATGTTGGGTGGGGAGGGGTGGGGGAGAGGGGGGAGAGGGAGGGGCAGGTGTTAAGAAACTGTCGAGGTTAGATTAAACACTCGTCACGATTGCAGGAGATAGAATGCCAGGGTATTTTGTTGTTGATTGTCTGTTTCATTTCTTCTATTTCTCCTTCTCCCTCTTCCTCTCCCTCACGCTCTCGCTTTGTCTCTCTCTCTCTCCCTCTCGTTCTGTCTCTGTCTGTCTTTCTCTCTCTCCTCTCTCTCTTCCTCCCTCGCCTCCCCCCCCCCTATCTCTTTCTCTCTCTCTCTCTCTCTCTCTCTCTCTCTCTCTCTCTCTCTCTCTCTCTCTCTCTCTCTCTCTCTCTCTCTCTCTCTCTCTCTCTCTCCCTCTCTCTCTCTCTCTCCCTCCCCCTCCCCCTCTCCCTCTCCCTCCCTCTCTCTCTCTCTCTCTCTCTCTCTCTCTCTCTCTCTCTCTCTCTCTCTCTCTCTCTCTCTCTCTCTCTCTCTCTCTTCCCCTCTCTCCTCCTCCTCCTCTCCCTCTCCCCTCTCCCTCCCTCTCTCTCTCTCCTCTCTCTCTCTCTCTCTCTCTCTCTCTCTCTCTCTCTCTCTCTCTCTCTCTCTCTCTCTTCCTCTCTCTCTTCCTCCCTCCCTCCCTCCACCCCTCTCTCTTCCTCCCTCCCTCCCTCTCTCTCTCTCTCTCTTCCCCTCTCCCTCCCTCCCTCCCTCCCCCTCCCCCTCTCCCTCTCCCTCTCCCTCTCCCTCCCTCCCTCCCTCCCTCCCTCCCTCCCTCTCTCTCTCTCTCTCTCTCTCTCTCTCTCTCCCTCTCTCTCTCCCTCCCTCCCTCCCTCTCTCTCCCTCCCTCCCTCCCTCCCTCCCTCCCTCCCTCCCTCCCTCCCTCCCTCCTTCCCTCTCCCTCCCTCCCTCTTGCTCTGAAATGAATTTGAAAGCTTTCACAATGTAAAAGGGAAGGAGTTCTCTTTGTATGCATCCGTTGTAGCACATGTGGGACTAACTATTGTTGCTAAAATAGTGCAAAAGCAACGAAAACCCCCGTGGAAAGTTTTGGTATCAAACTTCTGCCATTAAAAACACGTAGAGTATTGGCCGCATTTCGCTCAGGATTACAGCGTGCATTGCAGAAACAATACTAACTATTAGGTATTTTGGTTTTGATTTTTACTGCTAAATTATATCACGTAAAGTACGCATATAATTTTGTATCCATATATATAATGAGCACACACACACACACACACACACACACACACACACACACACACACACACACACACACACACACACACACACACACACCACATATAATTTCATTAAAATCATGATATCACGGATTTGATAAGAAAGCTATTGCTTCTGAACCAAGGCATATGATCAGACCTAACTCAATAACACACTGGTCCAGATAGAAAGCACCTTATAGTGCTATCATCTAGGTAAGACGTAAATTGATAGTTTAGGAGTTTCTTATGAATATATTTGGTTCTAAAATACAACGACTATGGAAGTCATATACCGAATATGAAACAGTCACGTACAAAAAAAAATAAATCTGAAATACCTATTTACTCAGTAACTTGATCTTCCCCACCTACCACCGCACCGCGCTTTGACAATATCATTTTTGATAGTGTGTCTTAGTATCTAGTATTCCCTTTGATATAATTTCGGTGCAAACACAACGACTAAGCCCAGCGGGGGACCGGGGGGAGGGGGGGGGGTAAGGGGGACGGTAAGGTCGCCACACCTAGACAAAAGTCCGACGTTTTGGGGTCAGGAAGAAGGGAGGCTCTCGGTTTTCGCTCTTCCGTCGCCGAACAGCACTTTCCGGAGGGATTACGACAAAGGCTGATCCTTGAGGAATTTGCATATCTTACGGCTTTCTCCTTCATCCTTCTTCCTTCAAATTCAGTTCCATCCTGAGCTTTCCTTCGCTGCTCTAGGAATGTCTTAGTCTTTGTCCTTGTATGTGTCTTTGAATTTGTAGGTTATCTCTGCTACTTATGTTTGTTTATGCTTCGTTGATATAATGTTGTACTAATTACAAAGATAGAGAGAGGGAGAGAGAGAGAGAGAGAGAGAGAGAGAGAGAGAGAGAGAGAGAGAGAGAGAGAGAGAGAGAGAGAGAGAGAGAGAGAGAGAGAGAGAGAGAGAGAGAGAGCGAGAGAGCGAAAGAAAGAAAGAAAGAAAGGAGAGCGAGAGAGGAAGAAATAAAAGATAGGGGGGGAGAATATATAAGCTTTGATGGTCATCAAAGAGCCTGAAATTAGGGTAAGGCAAAGGGAGGCTTGAGAAGGGTGAGCGATTTCACGCCGTAAGGGAGACAAGAAATGGGAGAGAGGGTGAGGGGAAATGGGCAGACGAGGTCGCTAGGTTCTCAAATAGGCCGAAAATTGGAAAAGTCACGTACGGAAAATAAATCCGGAATGGGTGTTTACTCAGGAACTGCTCTTTGATACCATGTTGTGGTTATAGGTGGTGTGTTTTAGTATTTTGAGGAGACAGACACACATGGACGCACGGACAGGAACACACACACACACACACACACACACACACACACACACACACACACACACACACACACACACACACACACACACGTACAAAAAAAAACATCAAAACGATTGGTTCTAAACCTACGTCTGAATATAATTTAATACGATATACTAACCATCATACTAGCCATCATACTAACAGGTTGCACTGTGGCGCGTTTCCTTCTCTCTATCCCTCTCCCTCATCCCTCATCCTACCCCTTACCCCCACTATCATCTATCCTCTCCCTATTCTCCTATATACTACTCCTCTTCCTCTTCCTATCCTCTCTTCTCCCTCACTCTATCCCCTCGCCTTAACCCTATACCTCTCCCCCCCTCCCCCCATATGCCCCGTATCAACCCTCCTGTGCCCACATCCCCCCACCCACCTCAACCCCAACCCCCCAGCCCCCTCCACCCACCTATGCCCCCCCATCCTACGATACCCGTGACATGCATTATGTAAGACGGAATCGGCATCTCCTTGGTATTACCTGTCCTGAGTGACCGGAACACCTGAGATGTCATTATTACCTGTCGGGCTAGGTGTCGAGGGAAGCAGGGGGGTGTTGAGGGAGAGAGAGAGGAAGAGAGTGAGAGAGAGAGAGAGAGAGAGAGAGAGAGAGAGAGAGAGAGAGAGAGAGAGAGAGAGAGAGAGAGAGAGAGAGAGAGAGAAAGAGAGAGGGGAGGGGGGCAGGAGGGAGGAAGGGAGGGATGGAAAGACGGAGGAAGGGAGGGAGAGAGAGAGAGAGAGAGAGAGAGAGAGAGAGAGAGAGAGAGAGAGAGAGAGAGAGAGAGAGAGAGAGAGAGAGAGAGAGAGAGAGAGAGAGAGAGAGAGAGAGACAAACAGACAGACAAACAGACACAGAGAGACAGAGACAGAAGAGTAAGGATGAGTGAGAGGAGAAGAGAGAAGAGAAGCGATACCCTTGACCGCCCTCCAGTCACCTCCACACACAGACACGCACGCGCGCGCGCGCGCGCGCTCCCGCCCCTTAGAAATAAAGCAATGCAATATTCTCTTCGTCGTTACTTGAGCGAGAACCAGTTTTTACCGCCGAGTGTGTGCTGGTTGTGTTACGGTGTCTTGTTGTATGGCTGCTTATAACTGTATCCTAACCTTTAAATGCAAAGGAGTCTAGCAAAAGAAATATATATATATACATATATATATATATATATATATATATATATATATATATATATATACATATACATATACATATATACATATATATATATATATATATATATATATATATATATATATATATATATATATATATATATATATATATATATATATATAAGTTGTTTGGAATATAAGGAGAGGAGGGGGGGGGGAGAAGATAAAGTAGAAGACGGGTAAGAGGGAGGTTAAGGTTAGTTGGATTAAAAAGAGGACAGAGAGATAGGGAAATTAGAATTAGTGAAAATGAAAGATAATGGAGGTGAACGAGACAAAAAGTATATATGTTCCTTTCGAGACAAGATATATACTCCTCTAAGGTTACGTGATCTAGACTCACCCTGCGCAGGACTGTCTCGTTCGACACAGCTGTTTCAATGTGTGTCTCCACAGCTCGATTTAAACTTCACATACAGCCTACACAAAGACCCTACCACTCTACGCATTCTTCCCAATCTGCGCATTCGACGAAGTGTCCTCAATCAACACATTCTACGCAATCTCCCTACAATATCCTCAGTTGACACAATCTACACAATTTTCCGAAACTACAGTCAACAGTCCCTTGAATCTACAGGTTTAACACACTCTCCTGACTGTACAGTGTTATTAGTCCACACATTCAAAACATATGGCTACATTGTGCACGTCGTGAATATCCTGTTCCTTAGACAATCAGCTGTTTATTATTTATGATGTCTTGGGATATCAAGAAAACCTTGGCGACGCTGAATATTTTTATTTATTTTTATTTTTTTTCTCGCGTTGTTTATTAAAAGGACACTTTCCTCTTTCCTTTTTATGGATTTGTGTGATTTTATTTTGTTGTATTTTTTTTTTTTTTTCCTTTGTCTTTCTATGAATATTATGTAAAGTTATTATCACTTAAACACGCAGATTTAGATATACTCTCTCTCTCTCCGTCTCTCTCTTTGTTATATACACATGAGTGTGTGTGTGCGTGCGTGCGTGTGTGTGTGTGTGTGTGTGTGTGTGTGTGTGTGTGTGTGTGTGTGTGTGTGTGTGTGTGTGTGTTCCTAAGTGGCATTTAACCACGACACTTAAAGCCAGGTGTGAGAGGGTAAGAAAGTACATAGGAGAAGGGGGGGGTGGGGAGGGAAGGAGAAGTGATGTATCTTCTCTCACACATATAAATTAAATTAAAGGTGCCACACACATTAAGGCTTCGTTGCTCTTTATGCCCCATCCCCCCGGACTCCCCCCCCCCACGCACACACACACTTGCATTTCCACAAACCCTCCGTCTTTACTTTGGCTTTTATTTAAGGGAGGGATTAGAGTTAGTTTTGTTCTATCAGTTATCTTTTCATTTATTTATATCTGAGAGAATAGGAATTTATCTAGAGATTATATATATGCGAGGCTTGAGTGGCGTGTGTTTCTGTGTGTGTGTGTGTGTGTGTGTGTGTGTGTGTGTGTGTGTGTGTGTGTGTGTGTATGTGTGTGTGTGTGTGTGTGTGTGTGTTTTCTAGTGGTGAAAGGAATGTGTTAATAAATTTGTTTAAAGCTACATTGTTATTACGCTTTTGAGTACATATTTGCACGTATACCGTATATATATACCACAGCACATTCATCTACACACACATTCACACACACAGACACACACACACACACACACACACACACACACACACACACACACACACACACACACACACACACACACACACACACACACACACACACACACACACACACACACACACACAAAACCCTCCCCCCCACTTCACACAAACACACACACAACCCTCCCCCCTACCTCACACACACACACACACACACACACACATGTGTACGTGCACATATGTCTAACAGTCACAGCTTCTTCAAGACAGGTTCGGCGAGCGAGCGTCGCCTTAAAGACACAGACAACAATACCCAACTTCCCTTCATGTACCGTTGGATACTGAGCAAAAACACGGGCGATGTATTTGTTATTGTGTTTTTGTTCATGCATGGAACGTGGATTTTGTTGTTTATTGTTGCTGTATCGGGATTGGTTATTGTATTTATTTATTTATTTTTTTTTTTTGCTTTTTTTTTTGTGTGTGTGTTTTTTTCTTCTTGTAGATATGTTTCCCTTAAAGATTCGTTCGCTTGACTCGACTCTGTATATGAAATCGTTCGATAGATAGGGTATTCTGTTCGTTCGTTTCGATGTTGCCGTTTCTCTTGGATAATGATGATTGGGTATGCAATGTTGCAAGGGATTTGCAACAGCAGGGAAACTAGTGTTGGACTATAAGTAATCAACTTGAATAAAGTACGGTACTTTTATATGCGTAGGGGCAAAAAATTCCTTGTGTTCGGGAGTGTGTGTTCGGACTTCATTGCAAATCTATAAACATTAATATCCCTAATGCAGGGTTGACTCATTCGCTTACTCACTCATTCACTCTCTCACTCACTCACTCAGAACTCTGAGGGATAGGGATTTTTGTACATTTCGTGAACACACAAACACAAACACACACACACACACACACACACACACACACACACACACACACACACACACACACACACACACACACACACACACACACACATACGACATGAGGGAGAAGAAGGGGGAAATAGAGAGAAGATGAGAAGGGAGAAAGAGGAAGGAAAAGGAGGTTGAAAAAAGGGAGGAGAGAAGAGATGAGAAAAGAGGAAGGGAGATGAGAGAGGAAAGAGAGAGCGAAGGGGGAAAACAAAGAAAGAGAGAAGGAGGGGAGGAGAGAAAGAGGAGAGAGGAGTGAGGAAAAAGAGAGAGTAGGAGAGTATGAAGGAAAGTAAGAGGATGATAGGGATGGAAAGAGGGAGGGAGAGATTGGAGGAAAGGGAGGGCTTCATGACCAGGTCTAGTCATGCGCATGTCGTATTCATGTCACGAGTCTTCAGATGTCCACAGTCTTCTCATGGGAAGCCCCCAGACGACCTCCTGACGTGACCCGCAATCAGGGCTAAATTTGGCCGCTACTGATATTCACGGGAGGTCGATGGGAAGAGGGGGGAAGGGGGGAGAGGGGCAAGGGGGGAAGGGGTGGAAGGGATTGGTGGTGAGGTAGGGGGTGAGGTGAGGAAGGGAGGGAGGGAGGGTAGAGGAGGGGTAAGAGGGAAATGAGGGAGGGGTTCGGGGTAGGGGGAAGGGGGGAAGGGGAGAGGATGAGGAGTGGCGGGGGAGGGAGGGGAGGGGTAGGGGGGATAATGAGGAGAAGCAGGATGGGAGGGATGGAGGGTAGGGGAGAGGATGAGGAATGGCAGGGAGGGGAGGGGGGGGAGCGGAAGATACAAAGTGGGAGGAAGGGAGGGGATAATGAGAGGTGTTAGGAGGGGAGAAACGGAGGGAAGGAGAGGGTAAGCAAATGAGGAAAGGAGGGAGGACAGTGAACGGGCAGAAAGAAAGGGAAGGGAATAAAGGGAAGCTAAAAGAAGGAAAGAGAGAATGGTCGGTTCTTGACTCTCTTTATTTGTCTTCTTATCTGACGTCTTCTCATCTTTCGCTCTTTCTCTTTCTCTTCCTCATACAGCACACACACACACACACACACACACACACACACACACGAGATCTACCTCATACCTTTCCATGAAATCCGTTTACCTTCTTTTCCCCTCCTGCGATCGAGGGGGGAAAAGGACTCGGTAAAAGTAACCATACAACACAAAAAGGCATTTCAAAGCTTAATAGAAAACACTAGATACTACGTATATATATATATATATATATATATATATATATATATATATATATATATATATATATGTATATATATATATATGTGTGTGTGTGTGTGTGTGTGTGTGTGTGTGTGTGTGTGTGTGTGTGTACATGTGTGTGTTTATGAATTCATCTGAAACAAAACAAAAAAACTAAATCATAACGATCAAATATCCTTTAAGAAAAGATAATAATTACAAAACGAATTCGTATTAAAGAGAGAGATGCAGAGAGAGAGAGAGAGAGAAGGAGTAAAAGAAAGAATAAAACAAAGAAAAAAAGAGAGACAGAGACAGATAGAGAAAAATAAAAAGTATAAAACAACAACAAAAACAAGAAGAAAAAAAAAAACAACCGACAAAAGAAAAAAAAGAAAAAAATCCCCCCCAAAAAAAAGAAGAAAAAAGAAAAAGAAAAAAAAAACAGCAGAGCAGGAGGGGGGATGGTAAGGACCACCAAGGACCCCACCTACCCTACCCTCCCTTCCTCCCCCTCCCCCTCCCTTTCAACCTGCCTCTGTTATAGCCACTTCCAGAGCCATGTTATTGCTTCCCCCTTCGACTCCGTTCCGCTTAAGTGTTCTTAACGACGCTGCGTGCTGCTTCGAGTTTCTGTTCTTCATGTTCTCCGTGTTCTCTTCGCGGGGGCTCGATGGCTTGTAAAGGTTCTTGGATTGTTCTCGGGATCTTCTGTTAATGTTCTCTTGGGCGGTGCATCTTGGTTTGGGTGTTCTGTGGCTGTCTTTTTTTTCATTTGTTTTTTTTTGCATTTTTTTAATAGTTGTTATTATTATTGTTGTTATTGTTATTACTGTTATGGTTGTTGTTGTTATTATTATCAGTATTATGGTTATTATTATTATCAATGTTATTATTATGGTTGTTATTGTTATCATCATTATTATAATCGTTATTATTATTACAATTAATTTTGTCGTTTGTTATTATTACTATTATCATATCTATTATCATTTTTATCATCATAATCATATTATTATTGGTACAATTTTTATCCTTATTTTCATTATTATCACCACCCTTATTATTATTATTATTATTACCATCAATAAAAGAGTAACAACCAAACAAACCTGAACACTTTGCATATCCCAAACACAATATCTTTAACCTCTTACCCCCTTACACCTCCCCCTTAACCCCTCCCCCTTAACCCCTCCCCCTTAACCCCCTCCCCCTTCCCTCCCACCCCCTAAAAAAGAAGTCAGATCCTCAACTTCTTCTTGCTCAAGAAGCGCCAGATAACGAAAGATGGAATAGCCTTCACTCACCGATAAAGACGAAGAATAGAAGTAGATACGACAGTCTACCAAGAATACTAAGCGGGCTTTCACCGCTCGATGGAAAGTCAGACAGACGAAAAGACTGTCAGATGGAGAGAGGGAGGGAGGAAGAGGGTAAGGGTGGGGTGAGGGTGGGGTTGAGGGAGAGAGAGAGGGCGTAAGGGTAAGGGTGGGCGTGAGGGAGAGGAAGAGGGAGAGGGTGGGGTTGAGGGAGAGAGAGAGGGGGTAAGGGTAAGGATGGGCGTGAGGGAGAGGGTGAGGGAGAGGAAGAGGGAGAAGGTGGGGATGAGGGAGAGAGAGAGGGGGTAAGGGTAAAGGCGGGGGTGAGGGAGAGGAAGAGGAAGAAGGTGGGGGTGAGGAAGAGAGGGAGATGGAAATGATGAGGGGAAGGGAAGGGGGGGTGGTAGAGAGGGAGGGAGAAAGAGAGGTGGAGGAGGGACTGGGGATGGAAAGAGAGAGAGAGAAAAAAAAAAAGAGAGAGAGGTAGCAAGAGAAACACAGAGGCAGACAGACAGACAGAGACGATGGCATCATGAGATTGAATTGCTATCAATAAATTGTTTGGTTTTATATGATGAGCACCACCGCCAGCATCATCAAATTCATCCGACACCGGAGGACCAGCCAGTCATCCCGGAGTATCTGACGCAGGGAAGGAATGCGAGGAAGATGGAGAGAAAGCAAAAAAGAAGAAGAAAAGGAAAAACACAAGAAGAAAAAACCGATCCCTTGTCATCTCTCATTCCTTCCACTCCTCCCCCCCCCCTTCCTCCCCTCTCCTCTTCCCCTTCCCTCCATCCTTCATCATCCCAAGTCTCTAATCCCTCTTATCTTCCATCCCTTTTTCCGATGCCCTACCACCCCCCCCCTCCTACGTCCCTCCCCTGCTCCCATCCCCCTCCTTATTCCTTCCAACCCCTTTCACCTCTTCTTCTCCCCGCCCCCCTCTTCTCCCTTCTCGTCCAATACTCTCTTCTCTTCTCCCTTATCTTTCACCCCTTCTCTGATACTTGACCCCTCCTACCGCCCTCATTCAACCCGCTCCCAGTCCCTTTCATTACCCCCCTCCCCTTCTTCCTCCTCTTCCCTTACCCCCTCCCCCCCATTCACCCATGCCTGACACACGACTTTCCCAGTGCATGACATTTTGTTCCTATTTACCTATCTACAATCTTATCTTTGTCGTTTTTTGCTCTTTACCATTCTCCTCTCTTCTCCTCTCGGTATCTCTGGTTATCTCTCTTTCTCTTTGTCTTTCTTTTTTTGCCATTCCGCCTGTCTCTGCATGTTTATTTCGCTCGCTTTCTCCTTCCTCTCTCGCTTTCTCCTTCCTCTCTCTCTCTCTCCCTCTCTCTCTCTCTCTCTTTCCCTCTCTTTCTCTCTCTCTTTCTCTCTTTTTCTCTTTTTCTCTTTCTGATGGTAATGATTATGATGAAAACAAGAAAACCACCACTACCAACAACAACAATAATGATAATAATGATAATAGTAATGATGATCATAATAATAATAACGACAACAACAATGATAATCATAATAATATCAAGGATGATAACAACACCCATAACGAAAACCAGAATAACAATAACAATCATAATAATAATAATGATTAAAAAATCACTTTTCTACCGATTCTTGACCTCCAGAACAGTCCATGGGAAAAGTTCACTCTTGTTCTCGGAAAGTATAACGGCATGAGAGACAGATGCCGAGGAACAGCCGGAACGTGGGAGAGAGTCAAGAACGAGGAACACGATCAAGGGAATGTGGAGGAGGAAGAGCTGGTGGGGGTGGGGTAGGGTGGGGGGAGAAAGAGTGAGGGGAAAAAAGGGAGGAAAGTTGTAGGAGGGAAGGAGGAGAGAGAGAGAGGAAGACTTGAAGGGGGAGAGGGAGAGAGGGAGGGGGGATGGAGAGTGTGGGAGAAACAGATAGAGAGAAATAATGACAGAGAGTAAGGAGAAAGTGAAGAAGAAAAAAATCGGGAAGAGGCGAGAGAAGAGCGAAGGGAGAAGGGAGGGGAGGGAGGAAGGGGGGGATTAGTCTGAGAACGAGGTCATGGTACAAAGTAATATCTGAGGTCAACCAACTGCATCACATCTGACCATGTATGCGTGAACGGTATATGCAATTCCCGGTGTGAAGGGATTAGAAGAGAAAGAGAGGGAGAGAGAGGAGATAATGAGAGACAAGGAGAGAGAGAAATAGAGATAGAGAGAGAGAAGAAGAGGAGGAGGAGGAGAGAAATAGAGAGAGAGGGAGAAAAGGAGAGAAAGAGAAAGAGAGGATGAGAATGAGGTGCAGATAGGGTAGTATAAAATGATTGGCGATGAGAAGGTGAAATAAATGGAGGAAGGGAGAGAAGCAATGAGGGAGCAAGAGAGAATGAGAGAGAAAAAGAGAAAGAGTATATGTGAGTATGAGAGGGAGAGAGAGAGAGTGAGTGAATCAGAGAGAGCGACAGAACAAAAGAAAACAGAAAGCAGATGACAGACAGACAGGCGACCTTTTTCAGCTCAAGAAACGTCAAAAAAAAAAAAAAAAAAAAAAAAAACGTCAAAGAAGCGTCACTCACATTTCTTGTCATACAGTGTATCTCAATTCAAACGACAGCCGACAGGTTTTTACGTCGATGCATCAAAAATTGGATTTGATACGTTTAGCTAAAAGTTACATCTGTAGGGGATGCTGAGGGCGTTGTGTGTGTACGTATGTGTGTGTGTTTGTGTGTGCGTGTATG
>NW_028234417.1:32916125-32918625 GCF_977035675.1 Penaeus japonicus
GAAAGGCATTAAAGGAAAGGAAAGGGAAGGGAAAGAAATGAAGGAAAGGAAATGAAAGGAAGGAAAGGAAAGGAAAGAGAAAGAAAGGGAAGGAAATTGAAAGGATGCAGAAGGGGAAAGAGAAAGGGAAAGGGAAAGGGAAAGGGAAAGGGAAAATAAGGAGTGAGGGAGGCATGGATAGTAGGGAGAGGAGAGGGGAAAAGAGGGGGAGGGGAGGGGGTAGAATTGGGCTAATCTACTTTGATGTGAACGTGACTCGGTTGCCAAGGAGTGTATTTCTTTCTCTCCCTTGTCAGTATAAGTCGATCTTCGAGGACCGTACATATGGCTTGGCTTGTCGGTCCTGCTCGTGTCTCTCTCACTCTCTCTCTTATTCTCCTTCGTAAACAGAAAGGGAGATAGTATAAACGATAATAGAGAACACACACACACACACACAGAAAGAGAGAGAGAGAGAGAGAGGAAGGGAAAGAAAGAGGAAATTTATATATACATATAGATAGATAGATAAATAGATAGATAGATAGATAGATAAACAGACATACAGATAGATAGATAGATATAAATATGTTTAAAACGAATAATAAACTTCTTAAAAAAAACAGAGAGAGGGAATACACATACAAAACGAACAAACAAAATCCACAAGACTTTCAGCTCACGGAGACTATCTAAAGAAAAACGTACTTCTTAGACTCTTCCAAAAGGAATTTTCTTTTCTTTTCTCTTCTTATTCTAACTCACCACCCATCCCACCCACGGGACCAACCCACCAACCCACCAACCCACCCTTTTCTTACAGAGTATAAAGACAGATCACAAAGTGTGAATAAAGTGGGATTTTTTCACGGATCGAAAATGAAACTTGTTCTGACATGTTTTGATCCTTGTGGAATCTATGAAATCTTTTGTGCAGTAAAGTTGTTTTTTTTAATGTTTGTTTGTCTTATATTTTCTTGTTATTTTCATATATTTTGTAAGTTTTGTTGAATTGTTTATGTTTTATTGACATGATTATGTATTTATTTGAAGGAGAGAGAGAGTGAGAGAGAGAGAGAGAGAGAGAGAGAGAGAGAGAGAGAGAGAGAGAGAGAGAGAGAGAGAGAGAGAGAGAGAGAGAGAGAGAGAGAGATAGAAAGAAAGAGAGGAAAGAAGAAGAAGAAATAAATACAGATGGGAGGGGGGGGGGGAGAAAAGAAAATCAACAACGAAACTCAAAATGATAATAATAACAATGAATAAAAATTAAAACATATACGAAATGAACACATACTTTGAATTCTCTTCCGGGATGCAGCGCCTTTAGAAATGTGAGAAGTCAAAGAAGAAGAAAAAAAAATTAAAGCAGAAATATTCACGTATAATCTGAAGGAAAAAAAAAATAGAGAGGAGAAGAGAAGGAAGAGAAGAGATGAGAAGGGAAGAGAAGAGAAGAAAAGAAAAGAGAAGAGTAGAGAACGAAAAGAAAACAAGAAAGGGAAAGAGAAAGAGAAATAGTAAGAGACGAGAAAGAAAAAGAGAAAGAGATGAGAAAGAAAGAGAAAGAGAAGAGAAGAGATGAGAAAGAAAGAGAAAGAGATGAGAAAGAAATAGATAAAAACTAAAGGACAGAGAAGACGTTTGCTAAAGAGTTTCGGTGAAAATAGTTTACACAATGACAGTTACATTTTCTTGCGTCAGTTCCACTACGTTTTAAAAGCGTTTTCTTCTCTCTCTCTCTCTCTCTCTCTCTCTCTCTCTCTCTCTCTCTCTCTCTCTCTCTCTCTCTCTCTCTCTCTCTCTCTCTCTCTCTCATTCTGACTTTTAATCTTGTTCCTTCTTCATATATTTCATCCTTTCCTTCTTTCTTCTCCATATCTCTTTTTACCTCGTCTTTCTTCTCTTCCTTTTTTCCCCTCTTCCCTCCTTCTTCTTCTTCTTCCTCTTCCTCTTCTTCTGCTCCCTAATTATCTTAGCGAAGCCATGTGTGTGATCGCTAATGGTCTTTTTGGAATGTTGTTCCTTTTGTCTGTTGTTTTTTTCCTATTATCATATCATTATTCCCTTTTCTCCTTTCCCTCTTTTATCAGGATGTTGAATATACTTGTCATATTTATCCGTTTCTTCTTCTTCATCTTCTTGTTCCAGAAATTCTTTTTGTTTTGTTTGTTCTTCGAGTTCTTTTTTTTAGCTTTGTTTTTGGTTTTATTTTTCGTGTGATTCCCCTTTTTTCTTCTTCTTCTTTGCATCTCGTCTATCTCTTCTTTTGGTTTATCTCTTGAGGTCTGATTTCCTTTTATTTTCTCTCTCTAGTCGCTCTCTCTCTCAATTAATCTATCAGTCTGCCTATATCCCTCTCTTTCTCCCTTCCCTTCTACGTCCCCCTCAATCTTTTCTCTCTCCCTTCCTCTCACCCTCTCCCTCGATCTTCTGTCTCTCCCTTCCTCTCACCCTCTCCCTCAATCTTTGTCTCTCTCCATTTCCCCTTTCCTCCCTCCATCTCCCACCCCTTCCCCTCTCC
>NW_028234417.1:32926125-32928625 GCF_977035675.1 Penaeus japonicus
GTAATGACTAGTCTTCATAAAAAAAATAGTTTTGTTGTCAATTATGTTTATTTGTTATTGTTTAGCTAGTTCTATGTGTGAGTGTGGAGAAAGGTGTACATATGTACGTGTAAGTGCGTTTTTTTTCCAAGTTTAATCATATGTATATATGTATTTATATACATGCATATACGTGCTTAATTACATTATGTAAGTTTGTATGAAAGCATGCGCGTTTTAGTGTAGAATTATTCGTTCTATATTTGTGAGCGTACGTCTATGTGTACATGGGTATGTGTGTGTGCATGTGCGTGTTTATGGACACACTTGTCAGCAGAGACACCGTTAAGCGCACATGAAAAGTTTATCGTTCTGAATATATGTAAACGCCAACATTTACATTCCGAATTAAATTTTAAAATCTGGCAACCAGCTGCGTATATTGATGTTGCAGCGGGGTGGTCCTCCATTTAAATATTTAAAACTGAGCTTATTGAATTGCTTCTATTATCCCGTTCTGTCAATGAAATAAAGTAAAAAGAAAAAAAAAAGGGGGGAACGTTAGCCCTGACTGTGACTTCGTTTTCGGTACTGAATCACCATGGCATGAGAGCCACTTAATTTGCATATACAAATAAGTGGTCACTGAACCGAGACGCTACTCGTTCTGTTGTTGTTTTTGTTGGTGTTGTTTCTCGGTATTCTGGTCATGTGTGCGCGTGTGCGTGTGTGTGTGTGGGGGTGACTGATCGCACGCGCGTGTGTGTTTGTATGTGTATTTATGAGTGTGTGTTTTTGCGTGTGTTTTATTACACACACACCACACACACACACACACATACACACACACACACACACACACACACACATATCCCCCCCCCCCACACACGCAATCACGCTCATAGCACATACCCCCCCCTCCCCGCCCCCTTACACACACCCGTTCATTTACCTCTCTCGGCATCCGGTGGTTCGAGTCGGGGAGGGGGGGCGGGCGGTCAAAGGTCGACTTATTCTCCCAAGGGGGCGGAGGTCACGCAGAGGTCACATGGGCGGGTCACAACAGTAGAACAACCGGCGGGTTATTGTTCCCGAAGTGACGTCATTTTGATCGTGTTAATGGCGATGATAACATAATCAGTTTCATGATATAATGAGATTTTTTTTTTATTGACTTAATGTTATGTCTCCTAATTGTCACTATTGTGAAGTATAATTTCCATTATCTCATTATTTCAAGTCATTTACTCTTTGATAAATACACAAATTTCCATAAAGAAGAGACGATAAAAAAAAAAATCTTGCTTCAAACAATAGAAAAATACGATATAATAATCCTAATAGATAAAAGAAAAGCAACAAACTGACAACAATCTACCATGGCAGTCTTGTGCAGCTTCTCCAATAGATGGCGTTAGTGACTGGCGGCGCCATGAAAGTCCAGGATGAGGTTGAGATCATGAGTAAAAAAAGAAAAAAAAATCACATTCCGAGACATGGAGGAGGAGGGAGGGGGGAGGAGAGGGAGGAGGAGAAGGAGAAGGAGAAGGAGAAGGAGAAGGAGAAGGAGAAGGAGAAGGAGAAGGAGAAGGAGAAGGAGAAGGAGAAGGAGAAGGAGAAGAAGAAGAAGAAGAAGAAGAAGAAGAAGAAGAAGAAGAAGAAGAAGAAGAAGAAGAAGAAGAAGAAGAAGAAGAAAAAAAAAAAGAAGAAGAAGAAGAAGAAGAAGAAGGAAATGGAGATGGAAAAGGGGAAAAGGGAGGAGATGGAGAAAGAGGGGAAGGAGAAAAAGAAGAAGACGAAGAGTTATAAGTGGAGGTGAAGATGGAGGAAGCCGAGGAAGAGGATGAGGAGAAGAAAAAGAAAAAGAAGAAGAAGCAGATGGAAGGGAAGGGGATTAAAGAGGGGATGAAGACGACTTAAAGAAGGGAAGGAAAGATGAAAAAAGGAGACGATGACGATAATGACGATGACGAAGAAGGAAGAGGAGAAAACGAGGAAGGACGAATAACTAGACAGAATGAAGGCAGAGAGAGGAGGAAAGATAGAAGGGGGAGGGATGAAGGAGGGAGAGAGAGGGAATAGTGAAGGAAGGGAAGAGAAGAGAGGGAGGGAGAGGTGAAGGAATAGAGGGGAGGAGGGGTGAAGGAGATAGAGGGGAGGAGGGGTGAAGGAGAAAGAGAGAGAGAGGGAATAGTGAAGGAAGGGAAGAGAAGGGAAGAAAAGAGTGAAGGAAGGAGAGGGAGGGAGAGGGGAAGGAGATAGGGGGAGGGGGAGGAGGGATGAAGGAGGGGGAAGGAGGGAGGGGTGAAAGGCCAGCAAAAGTTGGAAGGGATGGGGTGGGCGTGGGTTAGGGGGAGGTGGGGGGAGGGGGAGCCGGAAATCAAGGTGGAGTAAGAGGCTGGAGGGCAGTTAATGGGGGTTAAGGGGTAATGGGGGTGGGGTGTGGGGTTGGATGGGGTAGGGTGGGGTGGGGTGGGGGAAGGCCTCGCGGAAGGGAAGGGAGAGAGCGGAAAATTGGTTT
>NW_028234417.1:32936125-32938625 GCF_977035675.1 Penaeus japonicus
CGCCAAAGGGGGAAGGGGAGGGATGGGGGGGGGAGGGGGGGAGGAGATGAAGACGATATAATAAAAAAAAAAGACGAATTTTGAATAACGATGAAAAAAAAAAAAAAAAAAAAATCTTCGGACGAGGTTAACTGAAATGAAAGAAGAAGAAGAAGAAGAAGAAGAAGAAGAAAAACGAATAGAACAAAGGAAAAGAAAGAGAATGGAATATTTAGAAGGAAGAAGAAGAATAACAGAAGTCTTTGTGTAGAAAGGTATGAATGAGGATGGATAACTTTGGAGAGCATGAGGTACAATTATACTTGTTATTCAAGCGGAAGGAAGGAACAGTTGGAAAATCGTGAAGAAAGATGAAGAAGAAGAAGAAGAAGAAGAAGAAAGAAGGGAAGGAAAGAAAGAAGGAAAAGAAAGAAAGAAAGAAGGGAAAGAAATAAAGGAATAAAGAAGAAAAAAAGGAAAAAAGAAAGAAAAAAATAACGAAAAAAGATAAAACAGAGGATGAGAGGATGAGCAAGAAGAGCTAGGATTGTGAGGTAAGAATAGGAAGGGAAAAGGGATGACGATAAGAAGGCAAAGAAGGAGAAGGAAATAAAAAAAAAAGTAAAACAAAACAACGAAACTCCCTTCCAAACAAGAAAGCAGAACCCCCTACCCCCCACTAACCCCACCCCTACCCCCTACCTTTACCCCTACCCCACTACCCCTAACCCCCACCCAAGATTTGACCAAGTATTTACCAATAGCCAATGGCCGTGCTCTTCCCTCCCCCTCCCCCCTCCCCCCCTCCCCCACTCCCCCCCCGACTCCAAAAGACTGTTTGATGCAGATAAGCGCAAAACGGCCTCTCATGTTGACCGAAGGGAACGCCATTGCAAGCTTGGAAGAGGTTAGAGTCAACATTGAAAAGGTGTGCCGCCGCTTCCGACCTTGACCTTGACCTTGACCGCTTGGGGTTAGTGTAGGGTGGGTGTTTTGTGTGTGTGGGGGTGGGGGTGGGTGGGGGATGGAGGGGGGTGGAGAGGGTGAGGGGGTGTGAAAGGTGTGAAGGGTGTTGTCTACTTGTTTGTTTGTTTAGTTGCCTTGACCGCTTGGGGTTAGTGTAGGGTGGGTGGGTGTTTTGTGTGTGTTTGGGTGGTGGGGGTGGGTGGGGGATGGGTGGGTGGGGGTGGAGGGGTGAGGGGGTGTGAAGGGTGTTGTCCACTTGTTTGTTTGTTTAGGTGCATGGGTGGGGTGTAAGATTGTTTGTTTGTTTGTTTGTGTGTTTTTGTGTGGGTGTTTGTGTGTGTTTGTGCTTGTGCTTGTTTGTGTGTGTGTGTGTGTATGTGTGTGTGTGTGTGTGTGTGTGTGTGTGTGTGTGAGGGTTATCAAGGTGAAATTAAAAAATATGTACGTGTTTGCTCGTGTTTAGGACATGTTGTTGTTTTTCTCTCTCTCTTTTTGTAAATGATGTGGGTTATGTATAGTCGGTTTAGTCAATCTCTGTGGCTACACTTATCTTTCTATCTTTCGATGAATCTCTATATCTGTCATTCTTTCTATCTCTCTGCCTATCTTTTAATTTTCTATCTGACTCTCTATCTATATGTTTGCCTATCCATCTTTTTATTCACACACACACACGCACACACACACACACACACACACACGCACACGCACACACACACAACAAACAAACACACACACAACAAACAAACACACACACAACAAACAAACAAACACACAACAAACAAACAAACACACACACACAACAAACACCCGTGCGAGTCACTTACCTTTTCTCGTCATATATATTTATTTTCCAATATTCACTTTCCCAGCGCAATAAACCCAAGGAAGATCTTGCTTGTAAGATTTTCCTCAAAGATGCTCACCCCGGAAGAGCGGAAGGGATGCTTTGGAAAGAGCAACAGAGGGTGACGTTAAAAGCAAGAATAAGGAATATATATTTTTTATTTTTTTGTTAATTTTTTTTTTTTTTGGGGGGGGGGTATGGGGGTTGGATGGGTGTGAGGGGTGATATGTTATATTATCAACGTTAGATTTTATATTACCGTGTGCACTAATCAGTTTTTTTTTCTATCTGTCTATCTATCGACCTTATATCTATCAATACATTACTTATCATTATCACAATCATTTTGCTGCCTTTGTTGCAATTTTAACATATTATCATCCTTATTAATATTCGTCAATATCATTATCACCAGCATCTACTACTTCCTATCATAATAATCATTAATTTAGTTGTTCTTGTACTAATACTTCTATATTATTGTTACATTCAGGATGCAATTGCATTAGAGCACATAGGAATCTGCATTAAACACACTACAGTCATTTCTGAAAGGTCCATAGAAATGAAATTCTTCACCAATTACCTCTCCCCCTTAATTAAATTAAACACAGGTAGAAGTTACACGATATATGTGCCTCTCTCTATTTCTCTCTCACTTTCTCTCTCTCTCTCTCTTACTTTCTCTCTCTCTCTCTCTCTCTCTCT
>NW_028234417.1:32943420-32953900 GCF_977035675.1 Penaeus japonicus
ATAACAGTGATGAAAATTATAGTAATAATTATAATAATGATAATGACAATAATAATAATATTTACATTTAATAATACTGATAATGATGATAGGAATAAAGATGTAAAAAATTATAATAACATCAATGATCATTACAATAATATTGATAATGATTGTAACAATAATGTTAATGATAAGAAGTGTGTATATATATATATATATATATATATATATATATATATATATATATATATATATATATATATATATATGTATGTATATGTAAACGCACACACGTGCACACACACACACACACACACACACACACACACACACACACACACACACACACACACACACACACACACACACACACACACACACACACACACACACACACACACACACACACACACACACACACACACACACACACACACACACACACACACACACACACACACACACAACGCCACACACATTAATAAAATAATAATATGATAGAAATGGTAATGGTAATAATTGTAGTAATAATGATCCTATAAATGTTAAGGATAATCATAATAGTGTTTATGATAATAATAACGATAATCAGAATAAAACATTGGTGATGATATTGCTGATAAGAATGATAAGAACAGCAACACTGGTAGTAATGATAATAACAATGATAACACCAATGATGATTATTGCATTATCAATAATGATAATAACAATAACAATGATCATAATAACACAAAAATGATTGTAATGATAATATCGATAATTCTAAATAAATATGAAATACTTACCTCCTATATTTTTTTCCTTTTTGTTTTTATTCATAGCTTATATATATGTATGTTTATACACACACACATACACATATTCATACATATATATATATGTATGCGCTATCTCCTTTCTCATTGTCTCTGGACGATGTGTTTACTGCGCTGCACACACACAAAAAACTGCAATAGTATATCTATAAGGTATTGCAAATAAAGTCAAGTTCAAGGTTTGTGGAAATGTCACATGTATTTGATTCAGTGAAAAATATCTTAACAATATAGAAATAATACAAAAATAGAAATACCTTAAATTATGTATGTAGAAAAATGTCAAATACATCATAAAGCTGTTTTAGCCTCTTTAGGTAAGAAAGAAATCTTTAACTCTATTCTAGTCACTAAGCTACAAACTATGTTCTTTAATATTATTTGTATATTTATCCATAATTACCTGTTGGGCAGAACATAATGAACTTCCTCTCTTCACTCTCAGCTGTAATCTCTGAGGGGGCACAAAACGAGGAAAAGGCCGGAAATAGCTAGCACAACCACTTTCGAGTTTATTTATTTAACATAAAGACCTCATTTTCGCCCCTTCCATTACTCACACTTAAGCTAATGTTAAAGCAAATACACATGCATAACAGGTATATAAATTACAGACAGACACATCCAACATACGTACACAAATACACTCTCAATCACACACACACACGCACACAAACACACACACACACACACACACACAAACACACACACACACACACATACATACACACACACACACATATCAATAATGAACACACAACACAATACACAAGAATACATACTTCTCCAAGAACACACTGTGAAACAACATCTCCAAAACAACTATCACCCTAACTCAACGAAACACTCAAAGACACTCAAACACAAACACGCACACCCACATACATTCACACATACACACGCAACATACATGACCCCTTTGGATTTTGAGATCTAGCTATTATGCGGTGCCACAGCTCACAAGAGAAGTATCTGAGCTATTTTAAACACCTTCATTTGTTTTATATTATGTTAAATTATTAATATTAATACTAATACTGTTATCACTATGATTAGCAGTGTGTGAAAGGAAGAATTTAAACAAAAGCCTTGTGTTTTTTTTTTCTTTTTTTTTTTTCTTTTTTTGTTTCTTTTTTTTGAGAAAAGGGTAACTTATGTACGTGCTTTTATAGAAAGTGTCATTTTAATGTTAAGCTTTCTATGTTAAATGCAGAGTCAAGAGATTTAATTTAACAGAAAAAGGAATGCATTTATGTACACAAATCCATAACTTGGTTTCAGGACGTATGTAATCAATTGTACATCTGTTGTTGTTGTTGTTGTTTTTTTTCTCTCTCTCTTCTCATTCTTTTGTTGTTGTTTTTAAAATTGTTATTAGAATATCATTTTAGCATTATTTGTATATGGTTTAAAAAGAAGGGATGGATCTAATACGAAAAAAATAAAGTTTACATGTAAGAATTTATTTTTGAAACACTTTGATATACAGTGGCAATAGAATCATATCAGTCAAACAGGAAAAAAGCAAACAATTATACATTACCTCAACTATCGTAGCATTATCAAGGAAAAGCATCCAACCTCCGCAAAGTATTCACATAAGGCTGATAATCTTGACAGTTCAAGTAAGCAAATGACCCATTTTGATTACCTGCATGCGGAGATTCGACCCGTGATTATGCTATGTATTTTTTTTTTCTTCTTTTTTTTTGGTTTTGTAATTTTAAGCATACAGCAACTTTTTTTTGGGTTTTGTATTTTTAAGGTGAATTTAAATTACTCATTTTTTTTTTTTAGGTAAAACACAACTCACTACACTATCATTAAGTTAAGCTTTTAGGTTTTAATTAATGCTAAGAACTTGTAGCATTCTGCATTTTCACTTTAGGTATTTTAGATCTACAATTAGCGGAACATAAATAAGTGATCAAAAACACGTAAAATGCGAGCGAAATGTGTTCTCAAAAAGAAAAAAAAATCATAAAAAAAAATGACAAGAAAAAAAAAGAGACTTATTTATATTATCATCATTCTCTCTTTGTTTTCTGTAAATGCATGATAAAAACATGGGCAACAACATGCGGAATGCTACGGTTTCTTATCCATTGTCTTGGGTGTCCTCGTGACCTGAAACAAGGTCAAACAAGGTCCATCTCGCAAAGAAAAAAAAAAAGAAAAATCATGGATGATATAAAGATCACATTTGGGGTAGGGGTGGAGGGTGGGGTGGTGGGGAGGGGTGTATGAGGGGACCTAGAGGGGTTAGGGGGAGAAGGGAAGAGGAGGGAAAGGATCGAGAGGAGAGGAAGGAGAGAATAAATGAAAGGGAGATGAGGAAGAGGAAGAGGAGGAGGAGGAGGAGGATGGGAATGGAAGCATGAAACAAGAATGACAAGAATGAGACGATGAGGATGAGGATGTTTATAATAATTCGATGACAATGAAATATTAACATCAAGATGGAGGTTGTAGATGTAAGATATAAAAGAGTGATGGTGATCGTGATGGAAATGGAGATGGAGTGAAGACGATGGAAGAAAGAGAGGGTGGAAGGTGGGAGGTGGAGGGAGGGTAAGGAGATGGTAAGGAGATGGATGGTAAGGAGATGAAGATGACTTCGTGGGCGTGAGGGATGTGGGCGTGAGGGCGGGATGAGGGGAAATACTTTAGAGGTTGGGTTTTAAAATTAAGAATAAAGGATGATTGTCAAAAAAAAGAAGCTTTGTAGGTGTGGGAGGAGTTTAACAAGTGAAACAGGTGGGCTTGTTGAATGCAATTAAAGAAACAACAATATTATCATAAAATAAACGAATAATCTTGAATGCACTTTAGGTTTTTTTGTTTTTTTTTAAACTTTCACAAAATTCCTCTCTTTGTCTCTCTTCTTAAATCTTAAACTAAAACAAAAAAGAGAACATTTATTGTGATATGAAGAACAGCAGTAGAGGTAAATACTGGTGCAAAGTAGCCATATAATATATACACATTATATTTCTTACATGATTAAACACAAATCCAGGACTATCGTACAACCAGTGTGAACCCTTCATAGTTCTCTATGGGGGGAGAAACCAACCATAGCACACACACACACACACAAGAAAAAGTAAAATAAGACCATTGTATGGAGAGACTATAAACTTTGATTCTAGTTGGTGTTGGTTTTGCAATTCTGGTTTCGAGACTGGTGATTCTATATCAATCGAATCGAGAAAATAAAGCAATATATATATATTTGTTTCTTTTTCTTTTTCTTTTTTTATTCTCTTCTGGTCTATTATTTTCTTGGTTCTATTATTGAAAAAATTTTGGGGGAGTGTTTTCTTTTTTATCTCTCTCTCTCTCTCAATTCGACAGATCATATAACAGGTAAAAATAATAATTCTAAAGCTCATCCATAACTCTTAAACTATGGTTAAACTGATCTAGCCTTCTACAACAAAACTGGGATTTACGTATTTCTCACCCAGGTACATTCAAAACTCGGAAAGAAGAGAATAATGAAATCAAAACCTTAGATACTAATAATAGTAAGATATGACGCTGCTAACCCATGGAATGTCAAACAACGTTGCAAATATCATCATTATATATAGTTTCTCTTTTATTTTATTTTTTTCCATATGCAATAGATTCTTCAAAAAGTTCATTATTCTAAATAAATGTGCAAAGTACACGCATTTCATTATGCTAATTAGGGTGCAGTAAAAGAGGAGGAGGATGACATATTGATTTCACTCACATAAAAAATGAAAACTTAAATATAAAAAAAACAAAAAACGATGAGGGTGGGGAAAATATGTATATGTATATATATATATTTCAATGAGGGTTCTTGCGAGACATGCAACATTTGATAGACATTTAAATACAAGGGTTTATTATTTTGATCTCCACTCTGGTCATTTAATAATGTCATTGCTTTCTTAATTGAACAACGGCATCGCTCTTATTATCTTGCAGTTTTGGATTGAATACATTCTCCTGAGAAATTTGATAACTCATTGAAATACTGGATGCAAAAGGTTTTATTTTAATGATATTTACTTTATTACAGCATCTTTAGCAAACAGCATTAGACCAAGTACAAAAATAGAGTAATGGTTGGAGCCTTTGATTACTCGCACATGGAAGTTTGTTGAATGAACTACTGTTGTGGGCCACCAAAAGTTAAACAAAATGCTTTACGTTATATATGTATATATATGTATATATATGTATATATGTATAAATGCTAATATATATGCGTATATATACGTAATATCTATATATTGTATTAGAATATATATATATATATAGTATATTCTTAATATCAATATAAAATACTATTATATGAATAATATATATGTATTATATGTATACAATATATATACAGAAATATATACATATATATATAAGTATATATAAATATATATATATATAAATATATATATATGCTGATAGGTACCATAGATATACATATACTTATAGGATAACATAATACATATAGGAATATACATATATATAATATATATCATATATATATAATATATAAAAAGTCTATGATATATATATAATATAGTATATATCTGAAGTATATATATGTAGATAATACATAATATATATATGAATATATATCTAATGCATATATGAGTAATATATATATATTATAAAAGTATATGTATATACATAAATAATAATATATATATATATATCATTAATATATATATATATAACAGAATATTATATATAATATATATATATATTTTATATATTTTTATATACCTATATATATATATATATAAGTATATTATAATTATATATAAAATAAGTATATATATACTGTTATATATATATATATATATTTATATATATATATATATATTTATAAATGATATATATATAATATAATATAATATATATACAGATATATATATAGTAGTATATATATATATATATATATATATATAATATAAAGAATATATATATATATATATATATATATATATATAATAATATATATATATAGTATATATAAATATTACACGCGTGATGTGTGAGTGCGTGCATGTGTGGTGGTGTGGAGTGTGTTGTGTGTGTGGTGTGTGTGTGTGTGTTTTGTGATGTGTGTGTGTGTTGGGTGTTGTTGTGTGTTGTGGTGTTTTGTGTGTGTGTGTGTTGTGTTGTGTGATTGGTATGTGTGTGTGGTGTGTGTTGGTTGTGTGTTAATATATAATCACTATCACCACACACACACACACACATATCAGTGACTCATATACATGATGGGTGTGTATGTGTGGTGGTATAATAAACATATACATATGTATGGGTGTAATTATTATACAATTATATAGTAATAATATGCAATATATATATATGATAATATATATTAATATAAATATATATTAATGTATATTATATATTATATAGTTATATAATATAATATATATATAATATATATTATATAAATAGTATATATATAAATATGTATACTATATACATGTGTATATATTTATATAATAGTATAGATTCTTATATATCTATATCATATATATACTAGGGAGGAGATATTAATGCTCTAGAAATAGTAGACCTTACATACCATACATACATAACATACATACATTACTTATAATAATATCTATAAAGATATATATATTATATATATATATATATATAATATATAATTTATATATAATCTATATATATATATAAGATTATATCTTGTATTATATAAGTTAGATGATATTATAAAATATATATATGGCTTTAAATATATATTATATATATATTATATAAATGGTATAATATATATAAAATATAATATAAAAATATATTTTATATATAGCTATATTTATATTAATAGTATCGTATATAATAATTTATACATATATATGCGGGGCGACATAAATCGCATTTTCACCCACCAAAACTTCTCAATAGCTCGGCAATATACAATAAAAATAAGGCAAAATATTTATAAACAATACTTATGTACACACGACCAGCGAGACGCCTGAGAGGTCCAGGCCACACTGGTCTTCCTTCCCTATACTCTGTCGCCAGAACTATAAGGGAAACAAACAGACACTCTGGTTCACGATATTGTTCCTTTTTGTTCTTAGTGTTTTGTTCTTAAAATGTCGTCCTTTTTCTTTCCCTCAATAACGTTCACTTCTTGACTCCATCGTTATTGTTCGGCGAGTAAGAACATGACTGTTTTTTAATTGAGGTCCTTTTTGTTTGTTCGAAAGGTATATGGAAGTGTGTGTGTTGGTGGGGAGGGGGGAAGGGGGGAAGGGGAGAGGGGGGAGGTGTAGGGGAGGGTGGGTTTAGGGAGAGTGGGAGGGAAGGAGGGAGGTGGGGTGGGGTGGGGGGGGGGAGGTGTTAGGGGGTAAATGAAGGCAATATTCAATTCAGTTACAATGTGAGAAGTATCAAATTCAGCTCTAGTTAAGTCTAAAACTCTCTAACTATGTCTTCTACACTTCGATATGTTTAATTCGTCAACGTCTTAATCATCTTCATTTATCAATATCTTCAACGCCAACTAACTCCGAGTCACTTACTTAGAAGCTCAAAAAATAAAGCACAGAAGAAAAAAAACAACGAAATAATAATAATAATAATAATGACACACACACACTTACCGCAGCATCTTGCGTGAGTGCGTGCATCTGCCACAGGGAGATGAAAAAGAGCATCCCCGCTATTTTGCTATTTACAAGTTGCTCCCAACTTTCTCTCACTCCTTATTTTTTCCTTTGAATTCGTCTCTCTTTCTCCGACCAAAAGTCACCGTGTTAATTGACACACTACACTATACTATCAATCACTATCATCAATCTTGTACAGTAGCATTACCAAAAAACAAAAAAACAAAAACAAAAAAATGATAAAAATAAAACCATACATATATATACATACGGTCATTCTACATAGACTGTACAAGGATAATATCGCAGTCTACGGTCTTATTCTCTCTCTCTTTTTTTCATATAATATGTTACATTAGATAGAAATATATAGAACTCTAAACGGCATTAGTAAGTCAACGTATCCATAAATCATATGTAGCTGATAACAACGTATATGTAACAATAGGCATATCGCTCTATCGGTCCAAAGACTTAAATCACTTGGGAATATCATTTGATATCATATGCATTCCCTTCCCCGTGTTTGGGTTTAGTGTTTCTCTCAACCCTTTCAATAAAATGACTTTCGATATGTATTTCTTTCTTTGGAAAAAATATCCGAGTTGCTAGTCTTCTTTCTTTTTTTTTCCCATTTTTTTTTCTTTTCTTTTCTTTTGAGGGTAGAGGGGTTAGGGGGTTAGGGGGTTTGGGGGGGAGGATAGGGAGGAGGTACGGAGAGTTGGGGGGGAGGGGGATTATTATCTTTAGGGATTAGAAGAATTTTAAGATGGGTTTCTTTTGTTTATCTCTGTGTAAATAATTAGAGGATTGTTTTTATTTACATCGTTACGAATTGTTCAATCGAGGAGTAAGTGTTTTGTAGATTGCTCTTTTTTGTTTTTGTTTTTCTTTCTTACTGAAATGGGAAGAAAGGGGCGAAAAGAGGAGGGAGGAAGGCTTTAAGGGAGGGAGGGGAGGGGAGGGGAGGGGAGGGGAGAGGAGAGGAGAGGGGAGGGAGGGGTCTTGACATTACTTCATGCCGTTATTCAAATAATACACCAAAAAGTATATATATTTTTTTGCTTATTTTTAATATTTTTTTGTTTTTGTCTTTTTTTTTACTAAGAGTCACAATACCAAGGAGAAATACTGGCATATGTACCTTACTGCTACAATGACTCACCTCTTCGGTAACACGGTCAAAAGCACATTAGTCACCAGGTTTAGGAGACTAGAGGGGGTGGGGGGAGGAGGAGGGGATAGAGGGTACGGGGAAGGGAGAGAGAGAGGGGGTGGGGGTGTCTTGGTTTCCACCCCCACCCCCATGCCCGGGAATCAGATAGGGGAGTGTGGGGAGGGGGGGGGGGCATTCATGATGGATGGGGGGGGGGGTCGCTTGGGGCAATAGTTATCCTGGGGAAGTTAGGGCATACTTCTTGTGGCATGCCTCCTTTAAAAAAAGAATTAAAAAAAAAATACCTAGCCAATATTAATCACTTTTGTTTAGAGAGACAACGAAATCAGACAAATTTGAAACTCCTTTTCCTTGTGCATGGCTTCATAAACTATAAATATATATATGTATGTGTGTGTATATATAACGTTTAGTATATATATATAGAAAAGCAAGTTATTTATATATACTTATATCTAGCTTTCCTTCACAATGTCTGAGTGCATTTGACAAGCACTCTAACAGACACTCAAAAACAACTTTTCTTTTGACCAACAAGCACAGAAAAAAACACAGCGAGAAACTTCTTTTCCTGCAATGCTTGAAAGCATTCTCCATCAATAGCATTCCTGCATCGTGCAACACACAAGTTAGAACATTTTATTTTCTCTCTCTTTATAGGTGGAGTGGATACTAATTAAAAATATCTAAAACGAAATAATATTACATCTTTGTATCCACATATTTCCATGAGAATGACAGCACGAAATCCATGTATGCCTATCCAATTTTTTCCCCTTAAGAAAAAGGAATATCACTCCCATTTTCCAATCACCAAAAAAGCTCCAATCATTTCCAATCTTTTGCTTTCCAAAATCCACGGTTTTTTTTCCATTCCATATTAGGTTTCTTCCTTTATTTCATCTTATTATCTTCATCATCACCACCATCTCCTCCTCCTCCTCCTCCTCTTCCTCCTCCTCCATCTTCTATCTCTCTTCCTCCACCCATAAACCAAAACTTGCTGCACCATAAATGAACACCGTAATCACTCTGCCAAATCACAATCTTCGTCAAGGCTAGCCAGCTCTACCCAGCCCAGCCGTTCCAAACACGTAAGAGCACGAGACATGTACTTTGTAAAGGGGACCGAGAAACGTTTAAGCTGGAACGTTCACGGGCAGACGCCGGTAGGGCTCGTGGCGAAAGCGTCCCCTCGCGACCTGAGCTCCTGCTTTCAAGCCTCCGTCCTTCTTATCTGAGTCTGTGGGAGAGAGAGAGGGAGAGAGGAGGGGGGAGGGGGGGAGGGGGGAGGGGAGAGGGAGGAGAAGAGAGAGGGGAAAATTGGAATCAGTCAGGAAAGATAATGGCATTGGGTGAACGGTTGGTGATTGTCAGCGTGGGTTGGTGAGGGGGAGGAAGTGATTGTGATTGTAATGTGAATTTTGTTGTGTGGGTGTGTGTGGTATTGTGTGGTTGTTTGTGTGTAGAGTGTTGTGTGTTTCATATGGTAAAAATGGTATGGTGTAGTGGTGTTCGGGCGTATGAATATTCATAATATGAAATGGAAATGTTATATGTAAATGCAAAATGAACTACCAAACAAACTAAACTAAACAGCTAAATGAATAAATACATGAATTAATTGAATGAAAAAAATAATTTAGTAGTTGAAAAGTAAACCAAAAACGTCTCTATCCAAAAGTGCTTCAAGTCATATAATTAATGAAGATTTCACATAAGTCAACTTAAATTATAATATAATAAGAGATGGCTTATATTAAGCATATTATAATAATAAAAAAAAAACACACACAGAACAAACAAATTAATAAAAAATCAATATGCATTGTATGCCTTATACAATTACAACGTATAAAGATATA
>NW_028234417.1:32969000-32976500 GCF_977035675.1 Penaeus japonicus
AGCATGATGCCATGACCTATTTCCAAACCCCACGGTCAGTAGCTCCTTCCTGAGGAGGCTTTATATATCATGAAAAAAATCTAAATATCTTTTTGAAGGGGAGAAGGGAGGGAGAGGGGGGGGGCGAGGTAGTACGGGGGACGAGGGGAGGGGGGCGAGGGGAGGAGGATCGCGGCTCCTGTGATGTGAGGGTTAGCACGTCGTGAGGGGGATGGGGGGGCGAGGGGGTGTTAGGGAGGGGGGTGAGGCGAGGATAGTGTGACCGGAGGAAGGGGGAGAGCGGTAGAGGGGGACGAGGTTAGGGGAGGGGAGGGGGGGAGGCGAGGGATAGTGTGACCGGAGGAAGGGGGAGAGGGGGAGAGGGAGAGAGGGGGAAATATTGCCACACTTTTGACACCTTCATCAGTAAAGTGCCACATCTCAAGAGGTACTGGCACGGTTCTCTTGCTCTCTCTATCTCGTCAAGAGGAACACCTGTTTGGCTTCTTAGATTCTTCTTAGTGATTTTCCTCTTGAATCAACCCAAATATATTAACCAAGATGAATCTTTCTTATCTTACTTGAGTTTCCTCTATTGATAATCTTTCTGATTTTTTTTTTTCTATTTTCATTTTCTTCTATCTATCTATTCTTATTCTGACATTTGTTTCTCTCTTTTCAGGAATGAATTTATCGCTATTTTCATTTCTCTTTTTTTCCTTTCTTTTTTTCTTTCTTTCTTTTTTCTGCCTAGAGGGCTGTCATTATTAAGATGTCAGGATGATAAATGCATGAAAATAAACAAAGAAAGACGCACATACACACGTTTATATGCACTCAGACTCATACATATATATCAATAGTTAGAAACTCAAAAATAATAGTATTGATGATGATAGTGATGTTATTATCATTTCAACAATAATGGTAATGATTATGATGATAAAGAGGCTAATAGTAATGATAAGGGTAATAACCATCGCCATCGTCATCGTTATCTTCATCATCATCACCATCATCATCATCGTCATCATCTTCTTCATCATCATCATCGTCATCATCTTCTTCATCATCTTCTTCATCATCACACCATCATCTTCTTCATCATCATCATCGTCATCATCTTCTTCATCATCTTCTTCATCATCACACCATCATCTTCATCATCATCACCATCATCTTCATCATCATCACCATCATCTTCTTCATCATCATCATCTTCATCATCAATACCTTCATCTTCTTCATTAACATCATCATCATCATCATCTTCATCATCATCACCATCATCTTCATCACCATCATCTTCATCATCATCACCATCATCTTCTTCATCATCATCATCTTCATCATCAATACCTTCATCTTCTTCATTAACATCATCATCATCATCATCTTCATCATCATCACCATCATCTTCATCACCATCATCTTCATCATCATCACCATCATCTTCTTCATCATCATCATCTTCATCATCAATACCTTCATCTTCTTCATTAACATCATCATCATCATCTTCTTCCTCATCATCACCATCATCTTCTTCATAAACATCATCACCATCATCTACATCATCATCATCATTATCATCATCACCATCATCATCATCATAATAATAGTAATGATAGCAATGATAACGATAAAGAAAACAACAATGATAATGATAATGATGATCATCATAATTAACTAAATATCCATCATATTTCTTGTTGTTATTAAACCATTACCACGATAATCATTCACATTACGATCATGATTACGATCAGTGGCTTGACACTAAAGGTCGGAAGGTAAACAACAATAAGAGACGATGGTTCCTTTCTTCTCTTTCTTTCTGTTTCTTATTTCCTTCTTTGTTGTTGTTTTTTTTCTTTCTTTCTTTCTTCTCTCTTGAACTCCTGTCTCATTACTTCTCCCTGTTATTCTTTTTTTCCTTCTCTTCTTTCTCTTCCTGTCTATTTTCTTTATCATTTCTTTCGAACTTCCACTTTCATCTCATCCTCTCATTTGCTTTCCTTTGCTATTTAGATTTTCATTTTTTTTCTTCTTCTTCTTCTTTTCTTTTCCTTCTTTCTTCTTCTTCTTCTTCTTTTCTTTCCCTTCTTTCTTCCTCTTCTTCTTCCTCCTCCTCCTCCTCCTCCTCCTCTTCCTCCACTTCCTTCTCCTCCTTTATTCACTGAATTGACCCCCATGAATATCAATTAAATATTCTATATCAAGAAAATCCAAAACTTTAAACGCGAGTTCGTGCAAGCAGACTAATGATTCTCTCTCGGTGAAATAAACAAATTTGAAGCTTCATTTCCGATTTTTATCAAATTTGGGACCAATTTTGTTTTTCTGTGTTTTTTTTTTCCGAAATCTGTCCCTCTCTTTCTCTTATTTTATTTACGTGATAAAATCGTCCCGGTCAACTGCATTACGTCGTCAACCCGCCTTATCTCGGTTTATCTCATTCTCAAAAGACGCGATAAAGATGAAATTTGATGAAATACAAGTCATAAATACCTCCCCTGTCTTCTTAAAGTCTTCTTGAGAAAATTACCGGAAATGTTTCGAGTCGCTCCAATGAGCCAATCATGTGGCTTCGTGACAATATAGGGGCGGAGTCGAGCGTTCAGCCAATCAGCATCGTCGACGTCAAAGGTGAAGGTCGAGGGGGCGTGGCCAGTGTCCCAGCAATGTTCGTAGTTATGGATTTATCATCTTAGTTTTATTTCACAAATGTAGAGTGGAAATGAGACACAGGAGAAGCGACGGATGAGCGAATGTTTGTGGGAGATGAAGTGGAGGTGAAAAAGAAGGTAAAGAAGAAGAATTGCATGAAGGATGGATGGATGGAGAGAGCGAGAGAGAGAGAGAGAGAGAGAGAAATTAAGAGAGGTCACATACATATATATATATATATATATATATATATATATATATATACACACATACACATACACACACACACGATATATATATATATTTTTATATATATTTATATATATATTTATATTTTATATATATATATATACTATATATTATTATAAACATATAAATATCTAATATATATATATAGATATATATATATATATATAATATATATATTATATATATATTATATATATTTATATATCTTACATATTCATTTATATGCATATATTATATAATATACATATATTATATATATATATGTTTTATATATATATATATATATTTATATGTGTGTGTGTGTGTGTTTGTGTGTGTGTGTTTTTTGTGTGTGTGTGTGTGTGTGTTGTGTGTGAGTTGTGTGTGTGTTGTGCGTGTGTTGTGTGTGTGTGAGCATGTGTGTGTGTGTGTGTGTGTGTGTATATGATTATATTTATATATATATATATATATTTATTATATATATATATATTTATATTTATATGTATATTTAGATAGATAGATAGTTAGATAGTTTGATAGATAGATAACAATATATAAATACACACACACCACACACACAGATACACCACACACACACACACACACACAGTTTATATATAATATATATTTTTATGTATATTAGATATATATATATTATATATATATTATATATATGTATGTATGTGTGTGCGTGTGTGTGTATGTGTGTGTATGCATGTATTTACATAAATATAATTCAGAATTGAAATAGTAACAGACAAAACCAAATAAAACCTAAGAAATCCAAAACCAAATGAACACAAAGTCAGCTCTCAACAAAATAACACATGGATTCAGAACAAAAGACAAACGAAAACGTAGCAATTCAAATTGCATAAACCAGTACCTCGACGAAGCATTGTTGCAGCCATCGTTCTGCAAGGCGAAAATCACTTCTGAGCCAGCATAATACGGTGGCATTGTCATTGCACACAAGGCCCAGCATAGACCGCAATTAAGGGGGTTGCGGTTTCATTTGTTTACATAATATTTGCGTTTTGATTAAGCGGTTTTTTTGGGGTTTTGGGCCCGGTCCTTGCCCGTTTTGGGTTTTTTTTATAAACGCAAGTTTGTTGGGTGGGTGGGGGGGGGGGGGGGCGGGCGGTGTGGGGTGGCGGCGGGGTTTGGGGCCTGGGTTTTGCGGGGGGGAGTAGGTTGGGTTGGTGTGTGTGTGTGTGGGTGTGTGTGTGGGTGTGTGGGGGTGTGGTTTTGTGTGGTGTGTGTGTGTGTGTGTGTGTGTGTGTGTGTGTGTGTGTGTGTGTGTGTGGTGTGTTGAATGTGTGTGTGTGTGTGTGTGTTGTGTGGTATGTGTGTGTACGGGGTTTTTGTGGGGTGTAGTGTGTGTGTGTGTGTGTTGTGTTGTGGTTTGTGGGGTGGGTGTGTTGTGGATGTGTGTCTGTGTGTGTGGTGGTGTGGGGTGTGTGGTTGTGTTTTTGTGGGGGGGTGGGGTGTGTGTTTGGTGTGTGAGTTGTGGTTTTGGGGTGTGTGTTTTGTGTTTGTGTGTGTGCGTGTGTGTGTGAGTGTGTGTGTGAGATTTGGGGTATGGAGGTTTTGTGTTAGTGTTATTTTTAGTGATTGTATTGTGTGTGTTAGATTGTTAGTTTACGCAGTGTCTGATTGTGTGTGTGTGTTTTTTTTAGTGTGTTAGTGTGTGTGATTGAGTGTAGTCATGACGAGTGTTTGAGGTGAGTGTATTTGTTTTTGGTTGTATTTATTTTTGGGAGTTAGAGTGATTGTGCTTGTTGATTGGTTATGATATTGTCTTGTGTTACAGTACAGATTGTTGTTTGGGAGTTTTTGTGTGTGAGAATTTTTTGTGTTTTAGATGTGTTTTATTTTTATATTGGTTGTTTATTTTTTATTGTATTTGATTGATATAGTTTAAATTAGATATTTATTTTTTTATTTTTATATTTATAGTGTTATATACAAAAATTTTAGGAGTGTTGTATTTTTATACATTAGATTTACGTTAATATATTTTTGTAGAGTGAGAGTTTGATTTTGATTGTGTATGATTTTGATTTTGTTTATAACTTTTATTTTTTTATATATATTGTTTTATTGTTAGATTTTTTGTTTATAATATTTATATAGGCATTTTGATTTAGTTATATTGATTTATATTTTTTTATAGTAGATTAGATGTTGATAGATAGTTAGGGTTTGATAGAATAGTTAGATGATTACATTTTGATTGTTTTATATATTTTTATTTATTTATAGTCGTTTTATTTATTTATATGTTTTTCTGTAGAAATTAAGATGTCTCTCTCACACACAGACAAATCACACAACATCACAATTACTCACTCTCAAAACACACACACACTCACCACATGTGTGGCGGGGTGGTAGGTTGGTGTATACTTTCTTTTTGTGAGTTTTTTTTTTTTTATATATATATATTTTTTGTTTATATTTTTATTGTTATTTATTGTTGGTGTTTTATAGTGATATGTAGTGAGATATATATATAATATATTTATAGTTTGATATATAGTTTGTGTGTTTTTGTATATAAGTTTGCTTAGTGTTAGATACGGTTTGAGAGATTGAGTGTGTTATATTTTATTTGAGTATAGTGATTGATGAGAGTGAGAGAGAGAGAGTGAGTGAGGTGAGATGGAGTGGGAGTGTGTTTGTGAGTGAGATTTTGAGAGATGAGTAGAGAGTGATACACTAAATATATACGCACTGATCTTGTTTGTGTGTGTGTGTGGTGTAGTGTTGTGCCATGTGTGTTTGTGTGTGTGAGTGTATGTGTGGTGTGTGTTGTGTGGTGTGTGTGTGTCTGTGGGGTGTGTGGTGTGAGTGAGTGTGTGTGGATTGTGTGAATTTGGTGTGTGTGTGTTGTTGGTGTGTGTGGTGTGTGTGTGTGTGTTTGTGTGTGAGGTGTGTGAGTGTTTGTATTGGGGTGGCAGGGGTAGGTGTTATTTGTGTAGTAGTCGGTTGAAGGTTATTGGGGGTGGGTGTTTGTGTGTGAGTTTGTTTGAGATTGAGTGATTGTTGAGTGTGTGTGAAGTGTTAGTTTGAGTGTGTGTGTGTTTGTGTGTGAGTGTGTTGAGGTGTTAGTGTGTGTGTGTGTCTTGTGATGTGGAGAGTGTGTTGTGTGTGTGTGTGGGTTTGTGTGTGTGGTGTGGTTGAAGTCTGGGTGTGGAGAGCTGGGGGTTTGTTTGTGGTGGGAGTGTGTGAGTGTTTTTTGTGTGTGTGTGATGTGATATTTTGAGATTGTGAGTGGAGTGAGTGTGTGGATGTGTGTGTACTCTCTCTACTCTCTTATATCTACTCTCTCTCATCACTACTCTACATCTATCTCTCTCTCTCTCTCTTTCTCACAAACTCTCTCTTCTCTCTCTCAATCACTCCTCAACACTTGTGTGATGTTATAGTCTTCACCACCACTGACTCCCCGACACTGGAGACGCTCATGTGATATGATGTTATATATTAACGCTCCGATCCACTCACCCATACGTCGTAATGCCATAGATTGGATACATGTTAGATATTTTTTTAGTTTTATTATTTTTTTTTTATACTATTTAGGTATATAATATATATATTGTTTTATATTTATGTATTAGATAGAATATTGACATTTATATAGTTATTATATAATTTACTTATGTATTCGTATATATATACTCTACACACATTTACATATGCATATGTATACATTGATATATTTATATTTATATATTTATTTATATATATTTATACAGACTAATATATATATATTGATATACATATGTTTTTTCTATTTATCTATCTCTCTTCTATTATATATATATATATTATATATATTTTTATTATTATATATGTTTGTATATATATAGATATATACATATACATTAATATCAAATATATATTTTTATATATATATTATATATTATTTATATATATATATATATATGTATATATATATGTGTATTTATATTTATTTTTGTTATATATATTATATATTTATATATATATATGATATTTTTATTATTATTTATATATTTCTATATTTTTTTATATATTATGTATATATTTATATATTTATATAATATAAAATTTTATATATATATATATATATATATATATATATATATATTCCTTCTTTATTTATATATAATATATATAACTTTTATATATATTTATATATAATATATATATATAATATATATATATATATATATATATATATTTGTATGTATATTATTAGTATAAATATTTTATTTTATATATATATATAAATATTTTATTTTTCCCTAATTTTATAAATATAAAATATATATTAAATTTATTTTTAAATTAAAATATTATATATATATTATATATGAATAACATAATTTTTATATTATGTAATATTTATATATATATATATATTATATATTTTAACAAATAGTTATTTTATATAAAATATATATTATATTTATATTTATTACATATTAAAATATATATATATACATAACATTTTATATTGTGTTATATTTTTAAAACCCTTATGTATATATATATATATATCTTATATAATATTAATTTATATATATATTTTGTGTGATGTGTGTGTGTGTGGTGTGGGTGTTTGTGTGT
>NW_028234417.1:32981500-32984000 GCF_977035675.1 Penaeus japonicus
CCTTTTGTAAAGCTGTAGACAACCCGCCCCGGAGGGGGGGGTGTATGACGCCTTTTGTATTCCAGCGTGCTGTGTGGGGGGGGGGGTGGGGGGGGGTGGAGGGGTGGGGGGGGGGAGGGAGATGTAAGGCCTTTCAGTAACCGTTTATGTGCTTTTTTTGTGGTGTTTCTTTCTCTTATTGTGGATAGGGAAATAAATAACAACAATATTAAAACACCTTAGAACAGATTATACATTTAAAAGCGAACAAATAACTCAGAAGATGAAATTTAATAGAGACTTAAAAGGATTTGCCATTACTATCGATAGTTGTCGATGCGCCTTTGTTTTCACACTCGAGCTGTCTTTGAAACCATCGTGAGGCTCAGTCTCTTTGAGGGTTGATAGAGAATAAAAAAAAAAAAACCTGATAAACATTATAAAGATAACTTTGAATAATTTAAGACTGAACTACACATCGACTAGGGTTGTTTGTGAGAGATACCGGAGAATATTTGAATAAAACTGAATAAGTGTGTAGAGGATTATGAATTATTCAACGGTTTGATTCCATTCTTCAGCGGAATAATAGCATGAACTTACAAAGTGTATATATATAGCCAATGGGATATCGGAGAGTCCTATTATTCAGCGCAAACAAGTATATACAAAAGCACATCTGCGGCGGAAAGTTTCTGTCATTTTCTTTACAGGTTAAATTACATAGGTGGTCGGGATATGGTTCGGAATATCGACAAGAAGCGACGAGGAACAAGGCGAGAGGGGGGGAAGGAGAGAGAGAGAGAGGTGAATAGGAGAGAGTAAGAGAGAGGAGAGAGAGAGTGGATGAGAGAATAGATAAAGAAAATAGAGAGGAGAGAGAGGATGAGAGAGAGAGGAAGATAAAAAAATAGAAAAAAAGAAAGAGAGACAAAAAGAAAAAAAAGAAAAGAGAAAAAAACAAAGAGCGAAGACGAGAAAGAGCAGGAAGAGAGAGAGAGAGAGAGAGAGAGAGAGAGAAGGGAAAACAGACAGATAGAAGGACACAGACAGAGAGACAAAGAGAGGGAGGAGAAAGAGAGAGATAGTAGTCTTGTTGCACTGCCTGTCGACGATGGAGGTTCATGATGAGTAACGAATGACGTCATACGTTTCCATAAATGAAGTCATGTGCTGCATAAAAGATTTAATAAAATACAAGAGAAAATGAATTGTTACATTTTAACGAGAGTAGATTTGAATATTACTCTGGGTAGTTTTCAGCGCTTTTAGGTCGTGGTTTTCTATACATCAAATAAGAGAGCACTTACAAATAAATTTATATATAGAAACAAGTAGGACCTGTTTTTTAAAGGTTACATAACTGACGTTTTTTTTGCTGTCTTGCAACCGTATTTTAGCTCAGTTAGTTACAGTAGAGAACTAATTTCACAGACTTGCATATTGCATAATTCATATACGGTAGAATGATAATTTACATGATGAAAATAAAACTAACTGCACAATGTACACTTGGAAATGTATTTAAAAAATATGAGGCATATATATTCAAGATGTTGATGTAATGAGGAGCAAACAAACTTCAGGCATTAATACAGGAAAATACAGTGAAAGTTTTTCTCTGTTATCAGTAAAATTTTCCTACATTCTTTTTTTATTTCTTTATGACTGACAAATGTAACAGATCCTATTGTTTGGATCCTTTAATACTTCTGTGATCTATTAACTTCCTACTGTATTCCATTTTTATAAAGTTAATTAAGGAAATGTATGTGCTCTACAGTATTTTTTTTATCATTTCAACTTCAGTAGTTCAAGGAATAACTGAGTAACTCCTACACAGTATGAGCTGAGTGGAAAAGGGGTGGAGCTAAATGACATCACAAAAGCTAGCCAATCAGGACGCTGCTCGTCACGGTAAATGTGTGTGTGTGTGTGTGTGTGTGTGCATGGAAAATTACTTTTTTCTTATTCGACTTATGTTAAAAGTAAACCAGTGTTAAAAGTAAACCAGTGTTAAAAGTAAACCAATGTTAAAAGTAAACCAATGTTAAAAGTAAACCAATGTTTAAAGTAAACCATTGTTAAAAGTAAACCAATGTTAAAAGTAAAACAATTTATCTATAAGCAGCCCTCAGAAAACCCAAGGATATTTGTATTCCATACCTCTTGAGTTCAGTGGTTGTGGTGTTCTATAGACAAAAAGATAGATATAAATTAAGAGAAAGTTAGATACCTATTGATAAATATATAGATATATGTGTGTACACATAATAGGTATATCCCCTTCCTAATGAAGATGTAAACCGAAACCCTGAACACTACATCTCGCTCCACGGAATTATTCAATTTAATTCATGCCTGGACTGATTGTATAAGAGGAGGAAACTGCCTCGTGTCACCGCCTGACAATAGACTCCGTATTAGAACCCGTCCTTAGTAGACTCGGTTATAACGACTGAATAAAGATGAAGAACGTTCTTTCTCTCTCTCTCTCTCTCTCTCTCTAAAAAAAAGTCTA
>NW_028234417.1:33018218-33020718 GCF_977035675.1 Penaeus japonicus
AGATATATATATATATAGATATATATATATATATATATATATATATAGATAGATATATATATATACAGAGAGAGAGAGAGAAAGAGAGACAGTGAGAGAGAGAGACAGAGAGAGAGAGAGAGAGAGAGAGAGAAAGAGAGAGAGAGAAAAAAATAATAATTATAGAGAGAGAGAGAGAGAGAGAAATAATTAGAGAGAGACAGAAATGAAGAGAGAGAGAGACAGATAAAGAAGAGAGAGAGACATATAAAGAAGAGAGAGAGACAGATAAAGAAGAGAGAGCGATAGAAAAGAGGAATTTTGACAACATGGCATCGAACAAGGGGCGATTATAGCCTTTTAGTCGTGTTCAAATAAGATTCCTTCCGCATAAGAATTCTGTAAAAAGGACCGCAGATGCAAGATGTTATTCATCACGCAAATGAAGTTTATTTTCTGTAGCAATACTGCTTCCGACACACATACACTTTTTTATTTTATCTTTATTTTATTCTTATTACATAACATGCCAGCAAACATTTTATTTGATTTTATTCCTATTACATAACATGCCTGAAAAAAAAATCATTTTATTTCATTCCTATTACATAATATGTCTAAAAACAAAGATACTTCTGAAGACGCCGCTGTCCGCGGATTAGCCTGAGCAAAACCTCGAAGGAAGACGAACTAGAAGGCGCTGCTCAGTTCTGCCGGACCTCTGCGGTCTCGCCTCCTTGAGGCTCCTCGACCGCAGCAGGTTCCGCCTCGTCACATGCTTGATCCTCACCGCCCTTGCTTCGAGCGGCTTCTATTATGGGGGGCATGAACGCTATTTCGAACGTCCCGTCCGCGTTGTACTGCATCTTGCACCCGTAACACATCTTTGCACCGATATGCAAACCATAGGCAGTATCTGGGACGTCCTCGACTTGGACTGTGAACGTGCCACGTATTTCATTGCCGAATCCCTTCATGCACAGGTTATATGCCTCATGTTCAATAATGGATGAGAACCCGACTCCATTGCAGATAGGGTTATTACTGGGTTCCAAATGCAAGCCGAGCTCCTTTGCTACGCTCATTGGGCCAATCATGTCGAATGTGGAGCCTGTGTCGATGGTCATGTCGACGTCCTTGCCGTCGACATTGATTGTCACGAGCGGTTCTGAGATGTCGTAATCCTCATTATAATCCCGGAACGTCAATTTCAAATTGTATAGATCTATGATGGCGCTGTAGCCTTTGAGGATATCGAACCCCAGCATATTGTCCTTTACATCTGCGACATAAAAGTTATGCTCTTCAATGGTTCCGTTGATCTTGATTGACACGGGTGCATCTCCCAGATATTATGGGTAATCAGAAGGCATCATCTTATCCTCCAAACCCCATTTCTTAACCTCTTCCAATGTCACTAACGTGTAGGACCTTCCTGTGTCGACGACAAATTCAGTCATCTCGCCCTGGCACTCCAGCATCACGCGGGGAGAGATGTCTTGCGGGTGACGAGCAAAGACGCGTATCTCCTCGTACTGCGCCATCGCCGCGAGCTTTCGATCAGTTCTAACGAATATTCAGAACTGCGTCGAAGAATTACCTTGCGCTCCGAGGCGGCGTCGAGGTTCATCTCGAATAAAGAGCTTGGTATCAGTGTGCATGTGTGTGTCTGTGATTGCTCGCGTGTGTGATTGCTCACGTGTGTGATTGCTCACGTGTGTGATTGCTCGCGTGTGTAATTGCTCGCGTGTGTGACACGTGTGTGATTACACAAGTGTGTGATTGCTCACGTGTGTGATTGCTCACGTCTGTGATTGCTCGCGTGTGTGATTGCTCACGTGTGTGATTGCTCACGTGTGTGATTGCTCGCGTGTGTAATTGCTCGCGTGTGTAATTGCTCGCGTGTGTGATTACACAAGTGTGTGATTGCTCACGTGTGTGATTGCTCACGTCTGTGATTGCTCGCGTGTGTGATTGCTCACGTGTGTGATTGCTCACGTGTGTGATTGCTCGCGTGTGTAATTGCTCGCGTGTGTGACACGTGTGTGATTACACAAGTGTGTGATTGCTCACGTGTGTGATTGCTCGCGTGTGTGATTGCTCACGTGTGTGATTGCTCGCGTGTGTGATTGCTCACGTGTGTGATTGCTCGCGTGTGTGATTGCTCACGTGTGTGATTGCTCATGTGTGTGATTGCTCACGTGTGTGATTGCTCGCGTATGTGATTGCAAACGTGTGTGATTGCTCACGTGTGTGATTGCTCGCGTGTGTGATTGCTCACGTGTGTGATTGCTCGCGTGTGTGATTGCTCACGTGTGTGATTGCTCGCGTGTGTGATTGCTCGCGTGTGTGATTGCTCACGTGTGTGATTGCTCGCGTGTGTAATTGCTCACGTGTGTGATTGCTCGCGTGTGTGATTGCTCGCGTGTGTGATTGCTCGCGTGTGTGATTGCTCACGTGTGTGATTGCTCGCGTGTGTGATTGCTCGCGTGTGTGATTGCTCGCGTGTGTGACACGTGTG
>NW_028234417.1:33088218-33093218 GCF_977035675.1 Penaeus japonicus
AAATATAACGTAATTGAATCGCATACTCCGGAGTGAAAAGCCAAACTCAAGCAAATGGGAGTAAGACAAACAAGACAGAAAAAAAAACAAGTAAAAGGCAGACGAAAAGGGAATGAGATAGCAGAATAAACCAGGAAGCTGGAGGAAATGCGCGAAACTGCGGGAGATGACCGGAAGATGTGAGGCTGCGAGATGCCACCTTGCATTACTGTTATTATCGTCAGTATTTTGATTATCATTATTATTATCATTATTATCACATTATTACTGATATCATTGTCTTTATCTTTGTCTTATCTTTATTATCATTATTATATTTTTTGTATTTATTATTTTTATCTTTATTATTATCATTATTATTACCATTATCATTATTATCATTGTCATTATTATCATTTTCATTATCATCAAAGAGAGAGAAAGAAAGAGAGAGAGAGAGAGAGAGAGAGAGAGAGAGAGAGAGAGAGAGAAAGAGAAAGGAAGAAAGAGAGAAAGAGAATGAGAAAGAGAAAGGAAGAGAGAGAGAAAGAGAATGAGAAAGAGAAAGGAAGAGAGAGAGAAAGAGAATGAGAAAGAGAAAGGAAGAGAGAGAGAAAGAGAATGAGAAAGAGAAAGGAAGAGAGAGAGAGAGAGACAGAGAAAGAAAGAAAGAAAAAAACAGACAGCGAAAGAGAGTAAGCCAAAATGTAGCAACTTGACAAACAACGAAACCGAAAGACAGGCAGAAAGACAATTAGACTTAATTAAAGGAATTTCGACATTTCAGTTCTCTCTCTCACTCTCTATCTATCTATCTATTTCTCTCTCTCTCTCTCTCTCTCTCTCTCTCTCTCTCTCTCTCTCTCTCTCTCTCTCTCTCTCTCTCTCTCTCTCTCTCTCTCTCTCTCTCTCTCTCTCTCTCTTCTCTCTCTCTTCCTCTCCTCTCTCTCTTTCTCCTCTCCTCTCCCTCTTCCCTCTCTCTCTCTTTCCTCTCTTCATCTCTCTCTCTCTCTCTCCCCTCTCTCTCTCTCTTCTTCTATCTATCCTCTTCTATCTATCTATCTCTCTCTTCCTCTCTTCTCTCTCTATCTATCTACTTATCTCTATCTATCTATCTTCTCTCTCTCTCTCTCTCTCTACTCCTATCTCTATCTCTCTCTCTCTCTCTATCTCTCTCTCTCTCTCTCTCTCTCTCTCTCTCTCTCTCTCTCTCTCTCTCTCTCTCTCTCTCTCTCTCTCTCTCTCTCTCTCTCTCTCTCTCTTTCTCTCTCTCACACTAATAGCTTTCACTGACTTCCCACTAAAACTACAGTACTTTTAAGTCCACTTGAAAACTCCCCCAATGACTGGTGAGAGGCTATTAAAATGTTTCAATTTACTGACGGGGAAATATATATATACAAATATGTATATATATGCATGTATGTATATTTGTATTAGGTATGTAAATAGTGATACTTTTATATTTGTTCATATTTAAACGCTCAGACACTCTCGCGCACTACACCTATTCAGATGTTCGTTTTCATATTCATGTATTGATATTTGATATGTATGAGTATACATACATATATATATATATATATATATATATATATATATATATATATATATATATATGTGTGTGTGTGTGTGTGTGTGTGTGTGTGTGTGTGTGTGTGTGTGTGTGTGTGTGTGTGTGTGTGTGTGTGAGAGAGAGAGAGAGAGAGAGAGAGAGGAGGAGAGAGAGAGAGATACAGAGACAGAGACAGCAGATAGATAGACACACAGATTTACAGACAGATAGAAACAGATAAAAAGAAAGACAGAGACAGACAGACATATAGACAGACAAAGGCAGATAGAGAGAGAGAGAGAGAGAGAGAGAGAGAGAGATTAATAACTGTTCATCTTCCATAGAATATTCTAGAAGACGCTCTTCCAACTGTCTTCTTATCAAGTTGAAGACTTGCCTATTAAAGATAGATAGATAGAGAAGAAGAAGAAGAAGAGAGAGAGAGAGAGAGAGAGAAAGAGAGAAAAGAGAGAGCGAGAGACAGACAGACAGACAGACAAAAAGATATATACAGAGAGACAAAAAGAAATTTGAAAAAAAAATCCTCTCTTTCAACCCCTCCCCTCTTCCTCCCCCCCCTCCCCACACATACACATTCCCAAACCCTCTCGTGCTTCATCGAATCCGAAACCTTATCGCTCCCCTGCAAATGAATGCAACATAACGCAACGGAATCTTTCAACATAAGCCGTTCCTCTGAATTAATTGCAACAAAGGGCAGCCTATATACCGTGCAAGAGATGGTCCCATTATTATTATTATAACAAGGAGAGTTTGTGGCTAATGCTTGCTTTTGGCCGGAAAGTAGGAATGGGAATAGGTCCCTTTGTTGACTAATGATTGTGGGGAAATAATGGGGGGGGGAGAGGGAGCGGGGGCGGTAGAGTATCTTGTTCTCTATCTCTCTTTTTCTCTGTCTCTGTCTCTTTCTTTTTTCATTGTCTCTTTCTTTTTTGACTGTCTCTTTCTCTTTCTCTCTCTCTACCATTCTCGCTTTCTTTCTCTTTCTCTCTCTTTCTCTTTCTCTTTTTCTCTTTCTCTTTCTTTTTCTCTTTCTCTCTCTCTCTCTCTCTCTCTCTCTCTCTCTCTCTCTCTCTCTCTCTCTCTCTCTCTCTCTCTCTCTCTCTCTCTCTCTCTCTCTCTCTCTCTCTCTCTCTCTCTCTCTCCCATTCTCTCTCTTTCTCTTTCTCTCTCTCTCTCTCTCATTATTATCATTATTATTATCTTTATTACTATTATTACTGTAAACATTATTGTTAATGTCATTTCTATTGTTAATATCATCATTGTTACCATTACTATTATTGTTGTTATTAATATCACTATCATAATTATTATTATCATATTTAATATCATCATTATCATTACTAATGTATTGGAATTAGTATTAGTACCATACCATCATCATTATCATTATACTTCTATTATCATCATTATAATTGTCATTATCAATATTATGATCATTATCTGTATCATAAGTATTATCATTGTTATTATCATCATTATCATTTTTCACCAGTTTTCGCCATTTTTCGCCACATATCATCATTCAGAACAGACAACTTCACTCCAAGTTGTCAGCCTTTTTGTCAGTCCTCGCGTCAGCTGCTGTCTTCGTGTCAGGAAGCAGCACAAAGGTGGTGTCTTTGTAATTTATCAGCCGTCAGTCTTCAAGTAAAGTTCTGAGAATTTAGTAAGCGTTTGGCTGTGTGTTGTTGTGTGTTGTGTGTGTTTATGTGTGTGTTTATGTGTGTATGTGTTTGTGTGTGTTTAGTTATATGTTTGTGTGCTTGTCTGTTAGTGTGTTTGTGTTTATGTGTGTTGTTGTTGTATTTTTGCTGTGTATGTGTGTGTTTATATATGTGTTGTTGTTGTTTTTTGTGTGTACGTGTTTGTTTATGTGTGTGTTGTTTTTGTGTGTATGTATGTATGTATGTATGTGTGTATGTGTTGCTTTACTGTGCGTTGTTATTTCTGTGTTTGTGTAAGTGTATTTATTTGTGCGTGTGTATTGTGTTTTCCTGTGTGTCAATAATTGTCTATGTGTATGTGTGTCTATGCATATACCTACATATCACCCTTCTGACAAAACAACTCTTTAGTTAAGCCTTGCATTGATCGAAATAAATTCATGCAACACTCTGCTTTTCAATAAACAATAACGTAAAGAAGCATACCATTACATAATTCATATATCATTTCTCTAACCACAATCATCTTAATAAGTAACAGCATTTAATGAATAACAATGCAATATGTGAGAAAAGATCCCTAGAGATGACTGAAAGCTATTATAGTTACAACCGGTAGAGCAATTGCAAATGAATAGTGAGTAGAGAGGGTGTAAAGAATATGATCGAGAATAATAAGAGTAATATTGATAATAATGTTGATTGCTTTTGCAGTTGATAATATTATCAATAGCATATTATAATCATTATTACTACTTTTGTTATCATTGTTATTATTGTTACTATCATAATTATCAGTATTGTTATCATCATCATTATTGTTGTCATTAGTATCATTATTTACATTAATTATCATTATCATAATCCTCAATGTTTATTATCATAAGTACTTGTATCATCACCATTACCATGAGTATTGCTATTATCATTGTCATTATTCAATTTTGATCATGGTATTAATGATGATAGTTATCATAGCCATCATTATTTTAATAGTATTAGTATCAGTAGTAGTAGTAGTAGTAGTAGTGGTGGTGGTGGTGGTAGTAGTAGTAGTAGAAGTATTTGTGATATAAGTCTTAGTAATAGTAATAGTAGTAGTACTTGTAAAAGAATTACTAGCGGTAGAAGTAATAGTAGTAGATGCAGTAGCAGCAGTAGGTGCAGTAGTAGTAATAGTAGTAGTATCATCACTCTTGGCTCTTTTTCCTCCTTCTCCTCCTTCCCCTCCGTCTCCTCCTTCTCCTCCTTCTCCTCCTTCTCATCCGTCTTCTCCTTCTCCCCCTTTTCTTCCTTCTCATCCGTCTCCTCCTTCTTCTCCTCCTTTTCTTCCTTCTCCTCCTTCTCCTCCTTCTTCTCCTCCTTCTCCTCCTTCTCCTCCTTCTCCTCCTCCTCCTTCTCCTCCTTTTCTTCCTTCTCCTCCTTCTCCTCCTTCTCCTCCTTCTTCTCCTCCTTCTCCTCCTTCTCCTCCTTCTCCTCCTCCTCCTTCTCCTCCTTTTCTTCCTTCTCCTCCTTCTCCTCCTCCTCCTTTTCTTCCTTCTCCTCCTTCTCCTCCTTCTCATCCGTCTCCTCCTCCTCCTTTTCTTCCTTCTCCTCCTTCTCCTCCTTCTCCTCCTTCTCATCCGTTTCCTCCTCCTCCTTTTCTTCCTTCTCCTCCTTCTCCTCCTTCTCATCCGTCTCCTCCTCCTCCTTTTCTTCCTTCTCCTCCTTCTCCTCCTTCTCCTCCTTCTCATCCGTTTCCTCCTCCTCCTTTTCTTCCTTCTCCTCCTTCTCCT
>NW_028234417.1:33100718-33103218 GCF_977035675.1 Penaeus japonicus
ACTTATGACCCGGGTCGGTTTGATTGAAGTTTTGGAATATATTTATTATTATGTCTATTGATTTTTTTTTTTTTTTCTTTTTTTGTGAAGTGGAAGAGAGTTTCTTTTTGTTTAAGATTGTTTCACCATTCAGCTATTGATTATTTTTCCTTACTACTTGTGTAAAAAATTAATTAATATGTCAATTATTACCTATTCATTGACAATCCTGTTCATGGTGACTCAATATATTTTGTGGTGGTTGTTTTTTTCTTTTCTTTTTTTTCTTCTTCTTTTTGCGTCTATGTTTTCAAATCTACAAGACAAAGGTTGGCAATAAAACTTATCCACGAAAAAAAATCTACTCCAATTTACCACTCGGGCTTTCAGATTGCCAACTATAATCACATCAACAAGTCAACAAGAATATAAATATTATATTTTCTGTACAAACAAAATCTATATCAAAAGAGAAATATCAGTCATATCTAGATCCAGCGTGAAAGAGGTTTAGCTAAATCGACTGTGAGTGAGTTTCAACCTTTATAAATAACACTTCCCAAAAGTACCTAGAAAAATACATTAATATTTTGTTCTCGTCAAATTTGAGATAACGGTTACTGTAACTTGCGCATAACTCAAAGACTGTACCCTGTTAATTTTGAGTACGTAGCGGTAAAAAAAATTAGTGTTCATTACAGTACATAGCCTCTCTTTCTCTCTCTCTCTCTCTCTCTCTCTCTCTCTCTCTCTCTCTCTCTCTCTCTCTCTCTCTCTCTCTCTCTCTCTCTCTCTCTCTCTCTCTCTCTCTCTCTCTCTCTCTCTCTCTCTCTTTCTCTCTCTCTCTTTCTCTCTCTCTCTCTCTTTCTCTCTCTCTTTCTCTTTCTCTCGCTGTTCTTCTCCCTCTACTCTTTCTTCTTTCCTTTCCTCCTCTTCCTCCTCCCTCCCTCCCTCCCTTCTTCCCTCCCTCCATCCCTATCTCTTTCTCTCTACCCTCCCTCCACCTCCCTTCTTTCTTCCTTCTCTTCTTCCCTCCCTTCTTTCCTCTCTCCCTCCTTCCCTACTTCCTTCTCTCACTCCCTCCCTTCCTCTATGCCTCCTTTCTTCCCTCCCTTATCCCCCCTTCCCCTCCCTATCTATCTCTCTCTCTCCTCCTCTCCCGCTTCCCCCATCTTCTCTCCCTCTTTCGCACCACCAGCTGATGCACGGTTCCCAGCTGGCGCCTGTCTAATCCCCAGATGGTGAGAAGAGGATTTCGTCCATCGCCAACGTTTGTAAATGAGGATAGAGGGGGGAGGGGGGAAGGATAAGAGGAAGGGGGAGTGGGAAGGAATGGGGGTAGGAGGAGAGGGAAGTGGGGAGGGACAGGAGGAGAGGGGAGTGGGAAGGAATGGGGGTAGGAGGAGAGGGAAGTGGGGAGGGACAAAGTGGCAGGAGATAAGGGGAGCGGGGAAGTTGGGAGGGGCAGGAGGAGGGGGGAGTTGGGAGGGGCATGAGGAGAGGGGAGTTGGGAGGGAAGGGGGTGGAGGAGTAGGGTGGGATAGGAGAGAATAGTGTAAGGGAGGAGGAAGGAAGAAAGGAGCGGAAGGGAGGAGGGGAAGACTAAAGAAAAGGTTGTGAGGAAGGGAAAAAGAGGGTAAAGGGAGAGGTAAGAGAAAGGGGGAAGAAGTGAAAAAAGGAGGAATGAGAAGGGAAGGAGGAAAAGGAAAGGGGAAGAAGGAATATACGAGGAGGAGTAGGGGAGGAGAAAAATGGAAAGGAGAAGGAAGAGACAGAGGAGACAGGCGATAAAAGGGGAAGAGAGATAGGAAGAAAGGGAAGGGTAAGTGTAGTAACAAGGCAATACACAAAGTACTTAAGAAATAATCATCCCAGATATTTTCGAATTTTAAAAAATCGTTGTTGTTTAAATTCATAAATGTGTGTTTATTAATCGATTTGTTTATTTATCTATTTGTCAGTTTGTTTCATTTGATGTTTGATTATTTATTTACTGATTTTCACTCTTTCTTTCTCTTCCTTCTCACTTCCTCTTCTCATTTCCTTTGCTTTAACTTATCATCTCTTTCTTATCATCTTTATGTTTATTTGCAAAATTGTCATCAGTTCATTCTGATTCAAATTGATTATGACTTGTTTTCATATCATACTCTCTCTCTCTCCATCTATCTATCTATCTATCCATCTATTTCTATCTCTCTCTCTCTCTCTCTCTCTCTCTCTCTCTCTCTCTCTCTCTCTCTCTCTCTCTCTCTCTCTCTCTCTCTCTCTCTCTCTCTCTTTATCATTTATCTCTGCGTCTCTCTTTCTCCCACTCTTCATGAACAGATGCATAATGAATGAATGAATAAAGATACCCAAAAATAGATACATATGCAAATGAATACACAAAATGAATAAATGAATAAATAAATAAATAAATAGGAGAATACATTAACTCGTTGATTCGTCATTCCGGATATACAGTGGGGAAAGCATATGGTGTTATGTAACATTTCCGTGAATTTCTTCGCTGAAAAAA
>NW_028234417.1:33110718-33113766 GCF_977035675.1 Penaeus japonicus
AATTTTAAGTTTATTAAGAACCATTGATCTATAGTTACCTTAGAATTTCCTAGAAATTGCAAGATTAGATAAGCAATGATGTTTCATTAACTTAAGAACAAGAGGATACTAATATGTAAATGAAAGTAAAATTGAATGAATTATCAATTTTCTCTCAGCTAATGACATGTATTTTAAAATCTTTATATTCTTCAAGAAAAATGAAAATAAAAAGATAAAAGCATTGTAAAAAAAATGCTTAGACAGTTTGAAATAAATCAAAAGAAAGAAGGGGGAAGTTTGAGAAGAATAAACCAAGAGGGGATGTATATATACACACACACATATATATATAAATATATATATATACATATATATATATATACATATATATATATATATATATATATTTATATATATATATTCATATATATACATATATATATACATATATATATATATATATATATATATATATATATACTAATATATATATATATAATATATATATATATATATATATACATTTCTATATATATATAATATATTGTTGTGTGTGTGTGTGTGTGTGTATGTGTGTGTGTGTGTATCTGTGTATATATGTATATATATATATATATATATATATATATATATATATATATATAGAGAGAGAGAGAGAGAGAGAGAGAGAGAGAGAGAGAGAGAGAGAGAGAGAGAGAGATAGAGAGAGAGATAGAGAGGAGACAGGAGAGGAGAGAGAGAGAGAGAGAGACAGAGAGGACAGGAGAGAGAGAGAAGAGAGGAGCGACAGAGAGAGAGAGAGCGACAGAGAGACGAGAGATAGAGAGAGAGACAGAGAGAGACAGAGAGGAGGAGAGAGATGAGAGGAGAGAGAGAGAGTGAGAGTGAGAGAGAGAGAGAAAGCAGAGAGGAGAGCGAGGAGAGAGAGAGAAAGAGAGACCAGAGAGAGAGAGAGTGAGCTGAGAGAGAGACAGTGAGAGAGATGAGATGAGAGAGAGAGAGGAGAGAGACACGAAGAGAGAGAGAGAGAGAGAGAGAGCGAGAGAGAGATAGATAGATATAGATATAGCTATATGCATACATACATACATACATATATATATATATATATATATATATATATATATATATATATATATATATATATATATATATATATATATATACACACATATAAACACATCTATTGGTCCTGCAGTTCCCAAGAGCAAGGATAGCCACCAATAAGCTCCACGTGTCAGGGAGGGATACAACCGAGCTGTAGCTAATGAGGATGTGTGCGTTTCTATTCAAAGTTCGGTACTAGGGGGAAAAATCTCCCTCTAACTGGAACTGCGAGCAAAGGACCTTGGTCGTTCTACTTTCAATCGCATGCTAAAATTAATTCACAGTGTCTGGATTACTAGCGAAACCACAGCTCGTCTGTCTAATGACCGATCTGTCTCGTGAGGTTGATGATGATGATGTGTGTGTGTGTGTGTGTGTATGTGTGTCTGTGCCTGTGTCTGTGTGTGTGTGTGTGGGTGTGTCTGTGCCTGTGTGTGTGTGAGTGTCTCTGTGTGTGTCTGTGTGTGTGTGTGTATACGTGTCACTCTCTCTCTATGTCTACTCCCTCTCCCTCTCTTTCCACAACCCTCATCCCCTCGTTTCCCCCCTCAACCCCTCCGATATCCCTCTCTCCACCCCTACCCCCACCCCCACCCAACCCCCACCCATCACCCCCCCCCTCTCCATCCAACTTAGAATGCTTCGAATACCGTCACCAGATTGAACATGAGATCGAGAATATGAGAGTTCCGAATCTCTAATTAACTTTTGAACCTTTGCCCTGTTTCACTTTTTTTTTTTATATATCTAATTACCGAACAGAAAGAAAAATATGTATAAAGAGATATACGCCCTGCTTGATCAAAGTGATTAGATAGATGTCCATAGCGAGACTAAATTAAATGGACATCAAACGCTAATGATCACTATGAGATTTGTCATCGTGTATAATTAAGTCTGAGCCAGTACTGTCATTTGCCACTAATAGAGGGTGATTTGTTCTGAAAATTACGCTGGGGGGGAGGGGGGGAAGGGGGATATATGGACGTGAAGGGGGAGAGTGTAATGGAGGAGAGGCGGGGGGGTAAGGAAAGGGGAAGAGGATAATGGAGGAGAGGTGGGGGGGTTATATGGACGGGAAGGGGGAAAGGGTAATGGAGGAGAGGTGGGGGGGAAGGGGAAGAGGGTAATGGAGGAGAGGTGGGGGGATATATGGATGGGGAGGGAGAGAGTGTAATGGAGGAGAGGCGGGGGGGGTAAGGAAAGGGGAAGAGGGGAATGGAGGAGAGGTAGGGGGGGAGGGAAGGGAAGGGGAAGAGGGGAATGGAGGAGAGGTAGGGGGGGAGGTAAGGGAAGGGGGTGAGGGGAATGGAGGAGAGGTGGGGGGGATATATGGACGGGATGGGGGAGAGGGGAATGGAGGAGAGGTGGGGGGGTAGGGGAAGGGGAAGAGGGTAATGGAGGAGAGGTGGGGGGGTAGGGGAAGGGGAAGAGGGGAATGGAGGAGAGGTGGGGGGGTAGGGGAAGGGGAAGAGGGTAATGGAGGATGGAGGAGAGGTGAGGGGGGTAAGGGAAGGGGGGTTGAGGAGGAAGAAGAGGAAGAAGGACGAACGACCGGACAGAAGGGGAGGGGTGGAAGGGGAAGGAGAGGAGGAGGATAAGATGGAAGGGAGGGGAGGGAGGGAGGGGATACGAGAGAAAGGGAGGGATAAGGGGACGTGGGGGGAGAGAGAGAGAGTGCCAGACCGAGCTAATGATGCCATTTCTGTGTGCAGTGTATATATTGCACGTTCATTAAAGATACACATACATATTGCACGCTGACACACTTGTACACGCGCAGATACAGATTAGTGGTTAAGGAGAGATAGATGGTTAGAAAGTGACATAGAGAGAGAGAGAGGGGGGGGGAGAAAGAGAGAGAATGAAAGAAAGAAAGAGAAAGAGAGAGAGAGTGAGAGAGACAGAGACAGAGAGAGAGAGAAAGAGAGAGAGAGAGAGAGAGAGAGAGAGAGAGAG
>NW_028234417.1:33113866-33118866 GCF_977035675.1 Penaeus japonicus
CCCCTCCCCCTCCCTCACCTACCCTCCAGCCGGGGCACGCAACCATCATGATGCACATCCAGATAATGAGAGGAGGGAGAGTCATCGTGATTGGCCTGACCTAGTCCTTGCAAACAGTTTTTTTTTTTCCAAATTTTTTTTTTCTACCTCTTGCATGACGCAAAAGCATCTGGGCCTGTCAATGCATTACCTTCTCCTAGACTGTCATGGCGTAAATTCATTGCCTTGCATGTCTTCAAAGTAGTACAGTTTTGCTGTTAGCTTAACAAAATGAAGCTCGAAACTCCATCCCACACGAAAAAAAGGATCTAAAAAGCCTTCCTTATAATACTCTACAAACCATCTATCTATTCACTTATCTATCTATTATGTTTTATATTTAGGGGGAAATGTGTTCCTAATGTCCCCGGTTCTCTTATTGAGACATGTTTACCATCGATAATAAAAAGGTGGATTGTTAATTCAACCTTAGTAAAGGGCAACACAGAAAATGGAGAAAAAGTGTTTATTTTTGCTCTGGGATTCAATGCTTTTAAAAATCTTATAAGGATTAATTTCAGTAATCATTTTTTTGAGTTCTGCTGTGCGCTTGTCGCTATCCAGTATTCTTCTATCGCTATATATCTATCTAGTTATATCTATAATACTCTCTATCTATTTTTCTTATCTATCTATCTGTTTATATCTATTTCTCTATCTAATTAGCTATTCTAACTATATATCTATCTACCTGTCTATCGCTCTTTCTATAATCTTTCTTTATATATATCTAGTCTCTTGGTGTTTATCTATCTTCACATATATCTGTTTATCTATCTCGTAAATCTATCTCGTCTTACCTATATTCTATCTTTCTACCCTGTCTGGCTATCAAGCTTAGACTTTAAATATGTTTATCAATCTTTTTAAAATCTACCTATCTATACTATCTATCTGTCTACCTACTTATATTTATTAATCTATCTACCTATATCTATATATCTATTTGTCAATCTAGTCAAGCAAGGTCTGTCGAATCATCTGTCCTCGATTTCCCTTTCCCATCTATCTTTTAATCTCTATCTATCTAACTACTAATGTGGTGTACAGACAATATATATAATATCTATCAATATCACAATACCTACTATCTGATATTAATCCGAGATTTCATATATCTAATAATTAACTATTTAGCTATCATTATAACTATATCTCGATATGATAGATAGATAGATGAAGAAGTAAAAAGTTAAAGGTGCAAAAGTGACTGGCTTGGTTTGGAATATCCCGCTCAGTTTAGGACAACTACCTGCTATTTACCTGCTGACTTTCCCCTCTTTCCCCTCCCTTGCCACCCCTCTCCTCTACTCTATCCCGTCTTCGCTTTTCCTTTTTCTTTCTTTACTCCCTCCCCTCTCACTTCTATTTTTCTCTTCCTCTTTCTGTCTCTGTTACCTGAATCTCTCTCGCTCTTCCTCCCACCTTTTATCTTGTCGCTCCTTGCCTTCTTTCTCTCCCATTCCCATCTTTCCCCCCCTCCCTCAGCTAGTCTTCCCACTGTTCGCTGTCCCCCCTTTTCCCCTCTCCATTTCCTCCCACCTTCGTCATCCCACCCTCTTCCTCACCCCTCATCCCTCTCACCATCGGTGCCTATAAAGAGAAAAGGGTTGAACCTAAGCGACTATGTAACTGGCACAGTGAGAGAGAGGAAGACCAAAGCTATGTCCTCTGTCATTGCAAGGGAGACGAGATTAGATGTGGAACAGAGAAGAGGAGAGAAAAAGATAGAGCGAGAAAGAAAGAGAGAGAGAGAGAGGAGAGAGAGAGAGAGAAACAAGAGAGAAGAGAGAGAGAAGAGAGAAATAAGAGATAGGAGAGAGAGAATGATAGAGAAGGATAGCGAAGGAGATGAGAGACAGAGAGAGAGAAAAGAAGACAGTTGGCAGAAAACCCACCGAGCATACCAAAACTGAATTAAACATTTGCATCTCCAGCGACACCATGTTGCATAGTCACCCGGGCTAATACAAGTTGACAGCAACATGAGTGAATATTGGAGTTAAAAAATCAAATATTTAATCCCGCCCATTTGTTCATATCTACATGACAATCTATGACTTAGAGAATGTGCTTGCCTTTTCCATATCTGACAAAATTTTCCCAAATAAGTCTGGTCATGAGACGGAATTCCAGCTAGAGGGATTTATTTAATTTCGTTCTTCTCCTCACATATTTTTCCACTTTCCTGTCACCGCCTCCTTCAAAAAGATTTCCTGATATTTATGATTATATTTCACTCTCTCCTCCCTCTCTACATATATAGTATAATATATATAAATATTAATATATATATATAAATATATATATATATATATATAAGCCACACACACACACACACACACACACAGAGCAGCACACACAACACTACACACACACACACACACACATATATATATATAAATAAATAAAAAAATAATAACATATATATATATGTAAACACACACGCTAACCGTAAAAAATATATACATACATACAAAAAATTTATATATATAATTTATAATATATACATATATATAGATTACAGAGATACGAAATACAGAGGAAGGACGTTATCTTTAGTTTCTGTTTAATTTTAGTAGTATAAATAAATAAATAATAAATATATATATATATAGTGGAGATTAGGAGGACAGTGTCTTATTCTGGATAGAATATATATATATATAAATAAATAGGATATATATGATATATATATATATAAATAATATATATATATATATATATATAATATATATATTGATAATATCAATATATATATATATATATATAATATATGTGTGTTTGTGTGTGTTGTGTTGTGTATTAAAATATATGTGTATGTGTATGTGTGTATACACACAAACATACACACCCCACTTACACCATACACATATGTACATACATATGTATCTATATATATATATATAATATATATATATACTATATATATATAAGTTATATATATATATATACATATATATATATATGTATGTGTGTGTGTGTGTGTACATACATTATTATTATTATTATTTTCATGAAGATATATCTGGCCCACAATCTCCTCTTTCCATGTGCATTCGGGTGTGTTACAATTTTTTTTTTTTTTTATCCTTTTACAATACCCATATTCTTTATTCTTGAAATAGATAAAATTTCAGAATTCCCTTTTCATTTATTCTTTACCCAAAAAACAACAGCAACAACAACATACCTGCAACTGTATTCCGTTGTATCAATTTCAAACTGCAAATGGAAACCTTCACAATACAAGTTGTGCTGTAATCCGATAGATGTCACCACTCGTGTATATGTCCGTTTTCTATCTGTATTTATCACCGGGGAACTGGGCCACGCGGATAGAAATATTAAATAAATGGATATATAAACGCTGATAAATGACTATAAGTTTGATGATTAGGTAACGAAATTAAGGTGAACATAAGTAAACTCGTTTTGCATAAATTTCCACCAATTACAATGAATGCAATTTTATAAAAAAAAAGAATATTAATGATAATGATACTGATGATTAGAACAACTACAATGATAACGACGATATTAATAATAATAATAATGAAAATGAAGATACGGATGATAAAATAGATAAAACTGTGGCGTATATATCTGTCTAATCTAGAAAACTAAGATATATCGACGTAGAACAATTTGCAGGAAGTCTTTTTCATTAAAAAAGAAAAAAAAGAAAAAAAAAAAAATATATATATATATATATATATATTACAGTTACCTATCTTTGGAAAAATAGGGTTAGAAAGAAATGGTACCGACAGATCATAATGACATGCCGGCGATTCATAGTTTTGAAGTTGAAAAGTGAGAATGAGAGATAGATAGATAGATAGATAGAGAGGGGAAGAGTGAGGAGAAAGAGAGAGAGAGAGTGGTGAGAAAAATATATACATACATACATACATACATACATATATATATATATATATATATATATATATATATATATATATATATATATGTATATATATATATAAGGATGTTAATGAAGATGATAATGATGACAATAGTGATAATGTTAATACTAATGATAATAATGGTAATGATAGGTATAATCATAATAATGATAGCAATGATAATAATGATAATGACGATGATAATAATAATAATAATAGTAATAATGATAATGAAACAATGTTTATAATTATCATTATTCTTATTTTGACGATACTACCAATACTGCCAACAAATATTATAACAAAAAAAAAAAAAAAAAAAAAAAAAAAAACGAAATAACTGACCTTAGTCAGCAAAGAAAACGTCTCGGTGTCTCGGCTCATCTCGGTTCCACTCGGTTCGCCTCGGCTCATCTCGGATCGACTCGGTTCGCCTCGGTTCGACTCGATTCGACTCGGCTTCCGGGATCGAGCGAGCGAGTTCTCAAAGGCAGAGGGATCTGGCTCGTGATTTCTTCGGGGACTCGTAAGATCACGAAGGAAAAGAAGATATTTCTGCCGCGCAAACTTTGCCTTTGGCTGTGCATTTTTTTCTATTTTTTTGTGTGTGTAGTTATCTAGTTGTTGTTGTTTTTTTTGTTAATATTATTGTTTTTGTGTGTGTGTTTTTTTTCTCTGTCTGTCTGTCTCTCTATCTTTTTCTCTCTTGTTTCCTTCTCTTTCGCTCTCTCTCTCACTCTATTTTGTTTTTCTTCTCTCTCTCTCTCTCTCTCTCTCCATTTGCCTTCTCATCCCCCCCCCCTTTATCTCATTTTCTTATTATTTCTTCTCCTTTTCCTCCTCTTCTCCCTTTCCCTCTCCCTTTTTCTCTTATTCTCTTCTTACCATTCCTTCATAACTCTCTACATTTTAATATAATTCTATCGTTTCGCCTTTAAGTATTGTCTTCATGAAACAAACAAACAAACAAACAAGCAAACCCATTTATCATCTGTATAATTTAAATCAGTGAAATCATTGACGAAAAAAACAAGATTTATTTACTTTGATTGC
>NW_028234417.1:33143866-33151366 GCF_977035675.1 Penaeus japonicus
TCTTTCATCATCCATCTTCCCTCTCTCTCCGTCCTCCACTCTCTTATCCTCCCTCTCACTTCTCTTTTTCTCCCTTTCTGCACACTCCTCTCTTTTCTACTTCATTCTATAATCCTCCACTTCTGTTTTTCTTCGCTCTCTCTTTCTCATTCCTTTTCTTTTCTCTCTCTCTCTCCCTATCCTTCTCCCCCTTTCTCTCATACTTCCATAACCTCTATCTCTATCTTCCTCTTCCTTCATATCTCTCTCACTTTTCTCTCTTTCTCATACCAGGAGCCGAGAATACTACGAGATGAATATTGCTCTATATTTTTATATAGAGTTTTTGATAGAGTTTTTACTTGTTCGCTTTTCATCTAAGCTGTTATTGGAGGATTTTGAGAAAAATCTTTGACTTTATGATTTTTTTTTTTTTGAAAGATTTGATATCAATATGTTTTTTTTAAGATTTGATATCAATATTTTTTTCAAGATTTGATATATCATTTTTAAAGATTTGATATCAATATTTTTTTCAAGATTTGATATTTTATTTTTAAAGATTTGATATCAATATTTTTTCTTTTTAAGATTTGATATCAACTCGTTTTTTTTTTTTAAAGATTTTATGTATTTTTTTTCTAAGAATTGACATCAATATACATTTTTTAAAGATTTGATATTATTATTATTATTATTTTTTGTTTTGTTTTGTTAGACTTGATATCAATGTTTTTTTTCTTTTTTCTTTTAAGATTTGATATCAATCTGTTTAGATCGATTATATTTTTGTTTGCGTCTTCTTTCCATTTTTTCATCTGTTTTTTTTTTTTTTATTACTTCTTTCTTACAATTCTTCTCTGTTTCATTCTTTCTTCCTTTCTTTCTCTGGTTCTCTATTTGTTTCTTTCTATTCTTCTGTTTCTTTCTTTTCTTCTTTCTTTCACTTTATCTCTGTTCTCTTCTTTCTATTCTCCTCTAATTCTTTCTTCTATTTTTCTCTGTATCTTCCTTTCCTTCTTTCTTTCACCTTTTCTGTTTCTTTCTTTCTCTCTTCTCTATTTCTTTCCTTCCTTTATACACTGTTTTTTCTTTCTATTCTTCTCTGTTTATTTCTTTTTTTCTTTCAGTTTCTCTGTTTCATTCTTTCTAAAATTCTTTCTTCTGTTTGTTTGTTTCTTTCACAGTTTTTTTTGTATTTTTTTCTCTGTTTTTTTTTCTCTCTTTTATTCCTTTCTTTCTTTCTTTCTTTCTCTGTTTCTCTCTTTCCTTCTACTTCTCTTTCTACTTCATTCCATTTCACTTTACTCTCTCTATTTTCTTATAATGTTTCTTGTTATCAAGTTTGCTCGTATTGTTTTTTTTTTTTTCCTTTTCTTCATCTCTTCGTATTCTCCTATTTCGCAATCTCCTAATCTTCTTCGTGTTTCTTTTCTTCTTCTTCCTCTTCCTCTCCTTCCATCTTCCATCTTGTAGAACTATCTATGAAAAATTGGGCTTATCGATTTAATTAAAATGAGTATCCAACATAGCGTGGAAATTAATAACAACGGTTAGCATGTCAATTAAAATAATTACGTTAAAAAATTAAGGTAAATGTTTAGAGATAGAAAGAAAGAAGGGGAAAAGGAAATTGAGAGAAGAGAGAGCGAGAGAGAGAGATCGAGAGGAGAGAAGAAGAGATAGAGAGGAGAGAGGAGAGAGAGAGAGGAATTGAGAGAGTGAGAGAGAGGAGAGAGAGAGAGAGAAAGCGAAAGAGAGACAAAGAAAGGAGAGAAGAGAGAGAGAGAGAGCGAGAGAGGAGAGAGAGAAAACAGAGAGAGAAAAAAACAGAAGAAGGATATAAAATAAAAAAATGGGATGTGGGGGGACTGTGTATGTATGTGTGTCAGAGAATAAAGAAAAACGAGGTAGTTTTAGTGAGATGTGAAATGAAGAGAAGAGAGAGGAAAAGAGTGAGTGAGAAAGAAAGAAAGAGTGATTTGAGGTGAGAATGTGTCATCGTTTGTGCGGATGTTTCGTTGTGTATTGCTGTGTGTGTGTGTTCTGTGAGAGTGAGAAATAAGAGGGGAGAGCGGAGATAGAGTGTGAGACGCGAGAGAGCAGAGAGAGAGAGAGTGAGAGAGAGAGAGAGACGAGAAGAGCGAGAGAGAGAGAGAGAGAGAGGAGAGAGAGAGTGAAAGAGAGAGAGAGGAGAGAGGAAAGAGAGAGAGAGAGAGAGAGGGAGAGATAAGAGAGAGATAAAGAGGGGAGAGGAAAAGAAAGAGGGGGCCCGAGAGGGTAGTACAAACGAGAGAGGGAGAGAGAGTGAGAGAGAGAGGAAGAGAGAAGAAGCAGAGAGAGAGAGAGGAGAGAGAGAGAGAGGAGAGAGGAGAGAGAATGAGAGGAGAGGAGAGATGAGAGTGATGAGAGAGAGAGAGCAGAGAGAGAGTCGAGTGTGCGAGTGGAGAGAGAGAAAGAAAGGAGGTAGAGGGGGAGAGGTAGAGAGAGAGAGAGAGAGTGAGAGAGGAATCGCAGCCAAAACACTTCCAGCTCTTCGTGCTATTTTATAAAATCCTGTGAATCACATTTCATCAAAAACGTCAATACAAGAGAAATTAAAATCCTATTCGACAGCATCTAGCAATCCCGTCATACAGTCGTTGCGATGGAGTCGTATCGCGATGTTTTTTTTATTTGTTTTTTTTCTTTCTTTTCTTGTCGTACTTTTCCTAGAGGGATAGAATGTCGTTTCGTATTCTTTCTCTCTCTCATCTTTCCTTCTCGTTCTCTCTCTTTATCTTCCTTTCTTGTTTTGTGTCTCTTTCTTTTCTCTACTTCCCCTTCTCTCTCTTCCCCCTCTCTATCTCCCTCTCCCGTGTCTCTCTCTTTCTATCCCTCCCCCGTCTCTCTCTCTTTCTTTCTCTCCTCCCCCTCCTATTTATCTTACACATCCCGTCTCTCCCTCCCCCCCTCTCTCTCTACCTTTCCCTCTCCCTCTCTCTCTCTCTTTCTCTCTCCCTCTCTCTCTCTCTTTCTCTCTCCCTCTCTTCTGTATTTTACAAGCTTCAATAAAAGCAAGAGACATGATTCCTACCAGCCAGTGCTCGGGGCGATGCTCTCGTCATATTGTTTTACGATAAATATGATTTAAATATGAAACTTGTGTTTTCCGGTGAGGGAAAATTCCATTACTTTCCTGCCATTCTCTTGTTTCATCTCTCTCGCTCTCTCTCTTTCTACCTTTCTCTTCCCCTGCTTCTATTTTGTTTTCGATTTTCCGCTCCCCCCCTCCCTCTCACACACATTCTTCTTCTATCTATATATACATTTATTTCTCTATCTAACCTTAACTTTTTTTTTCTCTCTCTCTCTCTCTCCCCTTCCCCTCTTCCTCTCCTCTCTTTATGCATCCCTTAGTGATCCCTGATATCAAACTCTTCCTTTACATACGATATAATTTTCATGCGTCCTTACATATTCCCTCCCTCTCGCCATTACCAACACAAGGTCCATTTGGGCGGAGGCTCAACTCGCCAGCCACCAACTGAGGGCTTCAGGTTACGCGGCTATAGCTCTTACCTAGCAAGCGGAGTCTAACGCCGTTTGCCATGGTAACACTCCCCACCATCTGGACCTGTAATGCAATCGCGCTGTGCTGAACAATGTTGCTCATTAACATCAACAGTGATATCCTTGTTGATTTTAGAGGCTTGTGCGGCTGGAGGACTGTCTGTGGGCCCGCGGTGCTCCGGGATCTCGTTTTTGTGTGTTGTGTGTCTTTTTCTATCTTTTTTATCTCTCTACTTTTATTGCTCGAGATATTTCCTATTTTCTTTTTGTCTCCGTCTCTTTCGCTTCATACACACACACACACACACATATATATATAGTTATATGTAAATATGCATCTGTGTGGATATGTATATGCATTCATATATATATATATATATATATATATATATATATATATATATGTGTGTGTGTGTGTGTGTGTGTGTGTGTTGTAGTGTTATGTGTGTGTAGTGTATTACACAAGTACTCCTTCTTTTTCAAGCTTCTCTCCTGTCGTCCACAATCTTTATTTCCCTCCTTCGTCCCTCCCTCCTTCTGCTTTATTTCTCCCTCCCTTCCTATTTCGGTCCCTTTACCACCCCCTAGCCTTTGTCTCTCTCTCTTTCAGTCTCTAAATACGACACCGGAATCTCTCTCTTGAATTTCAGATATTTCTTATTTCTCAACTAGACCTTAACCTAATTCGATAATTAGCCAAACCACTCATTACTAACGAATTTAACGGACGTTTAGAGCGCACGAACGAACAACAAGGAGAGAGAGAGAGAGAGAGAGAGAGAGAGAGAGAGAGAGAGAGAGAGAGAGAGAGAGAGAGAGAGAGAGAGAGAGAGAGAGAGAGAGAGAGAGAGAGAGAGAGAGAGAAAATGGCGGGAAATAAGCAGAGCGGAGAGGGATTCAAAGTGTTTCGAAGTCCCGGAGTCTCGAGGCTTCAGCGTTCACTCTATCCCTTCCTTCAGTTGTAATACACATTAAGGTGTGTATGTAGGTGCTCTTAAATTCTCAACTCGCCACCGCCCATGATGCATCCCTTATCATATCTTTCGTGTGGACGCCTTCTCACATCGGACTTATTGGTAATGACAAGGTGGATCGTCTTGCCAAGGAGGCCTGTGCATTGGACCTAGATGATGCAACTGCCTTGCCATCCCTACGGTGCTTCAGAATTCAGGGAAGATTCTCAGCTTGCTTCATGCCATAAACAACACATACGGACAGGGGAAAACGCGAGAAAGGGACCAACAGTAGTTTCCATACAGCATTCATGACACTTTCTTCAGGAGTCCCTACAAGTACCGCCAACATGGGCTTATGGTTTGCGTAGGCATAATGTTGTAAGTGGCTCGGCTCAGGTTGGGGTACCGGCCAGTATGGCAAGTCTCTCCCAAAGCAGAGGACGTGCTGCCGCGCTTCTCCTCCTGCAAGCTGTGGCCAACCCGCCCCAACGCCAACACCCTCGACCACTATTGCCTCCATTGCCCGCAGTTGACAATTTTACTACCACAGGGACAGACCTTACTTCAAGTTTGTAAACATTTGCTCACAGATGACAACTTAGATGTACTTCTTGCTCGCCATCCTCACTTTGGTGGCTGTTAATTGTATAGACTTGTTTCCTCTGTGTTGAGTGTGTGTGCGTGTGTGTGTGTGTGTGTGTGTGTGTGTGTGTGTGTGTGTGTGTGTGTGTGTGTGTGCGCGTGTGTGTGCGCGTGTGTGTGCGTGCGTGCTTTTAATGCGCGATGTGTCATGGTGTGTGCGTGTGCATGTGCATCCAGCGTGCCCTGCGAGACACGAGTGCTCTGTAATATTCTTTGGACATTAATGTTACTAGGTCTGCCGCCAATAGGCGTAATAAATTGATTAAATAATCTCTCTCTCTCTCTCTCTATCTATCTATCTATCTCTCTCTCTGTGTTAGTGTGTTTGTATGTGTGTGAAAAACCACAAACACATAAATATGAATGTACACAACAATATATATATATATTTATATATTATATATATATATATATATAAAGAGAGAGAGAGGTGAGAGAAAGAGAGGATTAGATAGTTATGTCTATATATATGTATGATATATATATTATATATATATATTAATATGATATATATATATTATTTTTTTTTTTTTTTATATATATGCTACTTAAGTATTTTACGCACTTCCACATACAAACACATGAACACACACACGCACACACACGCGCGCACACAACACACACACCACGCACACAACACACACACCAACAATTAAACACACGCGCGTGCGCGCGTTTACAACCAAAATGTACTTAAAGCCATCTTAAAATATATAAAAATTATACTGTGTTACAGAACCTACTTAACATTACATACGCAATTTTCTACGAGCTTGAACACCAATTTATGTAAATTTATGTAAACACATTGCTTAAAAAGAATCTTGCATAGAGCTAATATATTTAGTCATCTATTTACCACTAAAAATCTAACCTATGGTAAATAGACATCAATTTCGCATTGTGTAGCTGTTTGTGTTTGTGTGTATGTAATATTATTAAATACAAAATGTACATTGTATATATATATGTATACATATATATATATATATATATATATATATATATTTATATATATATATTATATATATATGAATATATATTATACATACATATATATATATAATATATATTTATATATATATTATATATATATTTATATAATTTATTATATATATATATATATATACTCACATATACATACATACATATTTTTATATATATATATATATATCATATATATATTATATATATATATATATATATTATGTATATATTTAATACACACACACACACCACACACACACACACACACACCACACACACACATATATATATATATATATACATTATATATATATATATATATATATGTATTATATTATTTTTTTTTTGTTTAATATATATATATATATATATGTATATATATATACACATATGCATGTATACACACACACACACACAGATAATTTGTGCGTAAGCGCGTTAGCGATGATGGAATAAAGATGTCTGAGGTGCCGCCATTACGCTCCCTTCTCCGAACGTAACTAATGGGCGTATGACCTGATCCCTCGGGAAAGAGTAGGTAGGTAGTATAGAGATGCTGAGGTGGTGTCAGTGTGCCTAAGGGAGCAGAGAGATGGTGAAGAGTGTCAGAGTGAAGGGAGTTGAAAGTAGTGACTAGTGAAGCAGGGGATAGTAGAGAGAGAGTAACGTCGTGATATGTAGGCTAGAGTCAGAGAGAGATAAGGTAAAGAGAGCAGGGAAGTGAGTAGAGTAGACTCAAGCACCCGTGCAGAGAGTAGCAGAGAGCAGGACGTCGATTCTTTGAGAAGAAGAGTCAGTGCGCAGAGAAGAGAGTCGCAAAGTGACATGCTACGAGTGACTGGGAAGAGAGTAGCAGCGTTAGAAGTTAGAGAGATTAAAAAAGTGAGCTGTGACACGAGTAAATGGTAGAGATGCGAGAGAGTCCGGAGAGTAGTTGAGTGCTGTGAAGACAGTGGTTAGAAGTGAGTAGAGCAAAGAAGTGGACGGAGTCAGTCAGCAGTGAGAGAGTAAGAGGTCTGCGTAGTGCCACAATACCCACCCAGTAGTAAGAGCGACGTAGACGTGAGTAAGTCGAAGAGAAGAGAGAGACAGGCGAGGAGCGAGTGAAGCAGTGCAATTTAATTTAGGCGTGACAGGAAGAGTGAAGTCGAAGAGAAAAGAGTGACAGAGTGATGTGAAGGAGAAAGTGAAGAATGTAGAGCAGTAAAGCAAAGCGAAGTAGAGCAGCAGTCAGAGAGTGAGAGAGTGAAAAGATGGAGAGCAGATAAGCTGACACGTGAGAACCAGTAGAGGAAGAGAGTAGAGAAGAGAGAGAGTCAGCCAGAGTGAGTGAAAAAAGCAGTAGGTGAGAAGTGAGTATAGAGGAGAAAGGATAGATGAGAAA
>NW_028234417.1:33163866-33166873 GCF_977035675.1 Penaeus japonicus
TATATATTTATATATATATTATATATATATATATTTATTATCATCAGGTTTGGTCTATTGCGTTAGATATATGTTTATGAACATCAGTTCCTGCATACATAACACACCAAAGACAAACACGCACACACACACGCCACTCCCCACCTAATACATGTATAATCCACCCCCTATCAGCATCCCTGCTACCCACACATACATTGCACACAAACACACACAAATAAAAACACAACACAAAACAAAATAAAAACACGATAAAAAAACAAAACAAAAACAGATAACGCACATGTAAGCAATCAGCTGTATTTATGTCGATTGCAAGTTGAGCGCCAAACCACTTTACGAAAATTATATCCTTACGAAAACTAATGTAACCAAGGGTATCAAATTATTTTATGTCTGGCAACATCTGCTATCCAATTATTTTCCTTCAAGTGTTATCTTTCGTCATAGTTCTTTCAAAATTTAGTTTGTTTTGTTTGTTGAAAAATGTTTGGGGGAATTTTGATAAACTGGATTTATTTATGTATATATATTTTTCCAATGTTTTTTTTTGTTTTTGTTTAAAAAGTGGGTTATTTAATTCATTCATTTCTTCATTTTCTTATTATTTTCTGGCTTTTGTACTTTCTCTATTTCTTTGCTCTTTACTTTCACATCTTCCTCTCCCTCTTCTGCTTTCTCTCTCTATATCTCCTTCGCTTTCTCTCTCTCTCTCTCTCTCTCTCTCTCTCTCTCTCTCGTTTCCTCGGTCTCTATCTTTCTCTCACTCTCGTTTTCTCGTTCTGTCTCTCTTTTTTTTTACTCTTTCGTTTTCTCGGTCTCTCTCTCTCTCTCTTTTCTCGTTCTCTCTCTCTCTCTCTCTCTCTCTCTCTCTCTCAATCTCTGGTTCTCATTCTCTCTCCCTCCTTCTCCTTCCTTCAGTTCCTCATCTATCTTCATTTCTCCCTCCACTTTAAATCCTTCCCTCAATTTACCTAGGTTCTATCTACCTCTCTATTTCGATTCAGTTATTTTCCCTCTTATCTCTTCTCCTCATCAGCTGTTCCCCTAAAGTGCATTTTACTCCGCTTAATAGAGAAAACAGTAAGGAAGGGTTAGGGGCCACCTCCCCCCTCTTTTTTTTTCCTTTTTTTGGGTGGGGTGAGGGTGAGGGGGGGGGGGGGGTATTCATTTATGTATGCTGTGGAGATATACACTTCACACTACACTATCCCCAACCGTAAAATACAATGCTTTCTTTGCCAGATCAAAAATGGTAGGTAGTGGGATGGAGTTTTGGTATGATGTATCGGGTTTTTAAGCATACACTTACACACAAACACATGAAGGTTAAAAGTAAACACAAATATGTAAAACACGTCCACCATAAATAAATATAATAAATAAGTAAAGTAATTAAATATATATACATACATATATATATATAATTATATATATATATATATATATAAATATATATACATATATATGTTTAGATTATATATATTATATATATATATATATTATATTATATATATATATATATATACTTATCTTATATATGCACACACACACACACCACACACACACCACACAACACACACACACAACGTATATATTTTTATATTATATATATATATTTAAATTATATATATATTTTATATGTTTTTATATATATATATTATATTATATATATATATCATATTAAAATATAATATATATATTTTATATATATATATATATATATATATATACATACACACACACAATCATGCATATATATATATATATATATATATATATATATATATTATATATATATATATATATATTTTATATATATATATATATATATATATATATATATTATAAATGTGTGTGTGTGTGTGTGGGGGGGGGGGGTGTAATGTTGGTGACGTGTGTGTGTGTGTATATGTACGCATGTATATACATATACACACATCTCTCTCTCCCTCTCTCTCTCTCCCTCTCTCTCTATCTCTCTCCCTTTCTCTCTCTCCCTCTCTCTCACACACACACATCCACGTCCACTTACCATGAATATAAAACACACAAAGGTCTAACAATTCCTGCGACAAAACCAAGGGGAAAGGGAGCTAGAGTAAAGACCCCTCCTATTCCCAAATCCCCTACACATCCTCTCCCGTCTAACCCCCCTCCCTCCCCCCATCCCTCCCTCTCTCTCAAGCCATCCACCCCTCTCCTTAAGCCCCCACCTCCCCACCTCTCTCTCCCCCCTCCCTCCCCCCTCCCTCTCTCTCAAGCCCTCCACCCTTCTCCTTAAGCCCCCCACCTCCCCACCTCCCCACTCCACCTCACCCCATCCTCTCCGCCCTCTCCGCCCTCTCCGCCCCACCCCACCCCGCCCTCTCCGCCCCACCCCACCCCACCCCCTCCCCCCCGTAGCTCAAGCAAGTCAAAGGAACTTCTTGATCCCCAGCAGGTTACGCTCGAACAAGTATCTCAAGCGTCAAGGACACTGACGTTTCAGCTGACGAGGAATACAGTCACCCAGGGCAAGATGGATTGATATATTCATACCCTGTGTTAAGGGAAGTGGATTGGCGTTGGGGAAAAGAGATTATAACTTGGTATTTTCTAGTGTGTAATGTAACTCGAGCTTACCATTTTTCTTGCAAGATTGACTTTGTTTTCTCTGTGAGGATTATGTGTCGAGATTGCGTTGATCTATTGAATCGGTAGGTTCGATTATTTAAAAAAGGTTACAATAGAATGTTTAAAAAGATAATACACAAAAAGATGATAATGTGATTATGTATAAAGGGATGGCAGTAAAGAGAATAAAAGAATTACACACAAAATTGCAGTGTTTATACCGCACTAAATATGTATTTGGGATCACACAACACAACACACCTCAAACAACACACACACACACACCAACACCCCTATCTGTCTTTTGTAAACGACCGAAATTATTGCGTCCTTTTCTCTCTTAACTAGATGCAGAATTACGCAAAAAAAAAAAAAAAAAAAAAAAAGGAAA
>NW_028234417.1:33166973-33169473 GCF_977035675.1 Penaeus japonicus
GGAGGGAGAAGGGAGGAGATTAGGGAGGGCGGGAGAGGGTGAGGAAGGGGGAGACGGGGGGGGAGGGAAGGGAGAGGACGGGAGCGAGGTGAGGGAAGGGAGGGATGGGGAGGGATGGAGAGTGATGGAGAGGGACAGGGAGGGAGGGATATGGAGGGATAGGGAGGGAGGGAGGAATGGAGAGTGATGGAGAGGGATAGGGAGGGAGGGGAGAGGAACGGAAAAGGACGGAAGGATGGAGGAAGAAGGACGGGGGAAGGATGGAAGATTGATGATGATGGGGGGGAGGGATGGGAAAAAGTAAAAGGGACTAAAAAAAAAGATAGAAATGTGCGACGGAGGGGTGAGTTGGGTAATAAGAATCAGATAGGTTTGAGAGTGTTTTCTTATTTTTTTCCAACCCATTTAAAGTTGTCATTTCTTATTGCTATATCATACAAATCATTTATGATTCCATATTCATTAGAATCACAGTATCTTTTGTTATGATTGTTATTTTCGTTATCATTATTTTCATTATTACATTAATCATCATTAATTATTACATTAATCATTGTTATTATTAGTAGTTAGAGTACTATTATCATTTTCATGATAACCATCATTATCATTGATATTTATTACTATGATCATTATTATCATCATGTTGATAATCATCTTGATGAGAATGCTCCATATCATATATTAATAATTGCTATTATTATCATTAGTATTCCTTATCATTATTAATATGTTGTTGTTATCTTAACATAACCAATCATTCTAACCTTACTTACTCATACAATTGTTGTTATTAGCTTACCATTTATATCCTCAGCTCATTTCTGTTAAAAATCCTTATCATTTTCTTATATCACCCTCCATTATCACTATCCTTATCCTATATCTTCTCAGTATCAGTTATCGTGGCATAACAAGTAATGGTGTATATATTGTTTATCTCTTTCACCATTTTCCGATTCCTTATTGCAATTACTAGGAAACAGCGTGGGCGTTTGTGGTGCAGGTTTGTGCGTGTGTTCTGTTATAACTTGCATGCAATGATCACATAGTTTAGTTTTATCTATCTCAAACAATTGAGCCCGGACCGAAAAAACACATATCATGGAGATAGAATATGTAGAGCAGAAATTTTCTCATTGAAATAGAATTAAACTAAAAATAAACTAGATAAACAAGAGAAGAGAGAAAAAAAAACCACTAAAACCTCTATGATATGCATGTGTAAATTTTATATATATACATATATATATCTAATTATAAATATATATATATATATATTATATCTATATAACTATATATATATATATATTTTCATATTGTATAAATATGTATATATATATATTATTAATATAGATATATATATAATATAAATATATATTATATTCACATATATTTATATGTAAGCATTAAATATATATATAATATATATATATAAATAATATATATATATTCTTATAAAATATATATATATATATATATGTATATATATATATATATATAGGTATATATATAGTTTATACTATATTATATATATATATTATATTATCTATATTATATTACATATATATATATATAAATAATATATAATATATGTGGTTGTGTGCGAGTGTTTGTATTTGTCTGTGGTGTGTGTGTGGTTTGTAGTATGTATCTATGTTTATGAATACTAGGTATATCTATGTATATATATATAGATATATATTATATATAAAATATATATCTATATTTTTAAATATATTATGTATGTATGTATATCTATATTTTATATTTATTTTTATATATATTATATATTATATAATATTTTATATCTATAAATAAATATGCAAGGTATAAATGTAAGTATAATTATTTATGTATTTCTCCAACTTGTTTATAGGGTTTTATAAAAAAAAAAAAAAAAAAATCTCCGTTATCTAGGCTGAAAGAGATGTCGAATGGTGAACTGACATTTCAAATGAATTAGTATTACATGATATAATTCTCTTTGGAATCAAACGCATATTGCAATCCGGAAATTCTTGTATATTTTTATTTTATTCCTAATGAACCTACAATATCTGTTGAATGGTTTGCTACAGAAATTAAGGGGAGGGGGAGGGGGAGGGGATCATATTGGAGGAAAATGAATACACAAACACCAAACACACACACACACACACACATATTTGTATATATATATATATTTATATAATATATATATAATATATAAAATATATATATATATATATATATGTATATTATATATGTATATCTATATTTATATCTATATATATATAAATATTATATATATTTATATATATATATATATATATATATATATATATATTCAACCACACACCACACACACACACCACACATTATATATATATAAATATATTATATCTATTCTATTATATATATTTATATATATATATAGTAATATATTTGTATATACCTATCATATATATTATTATATTATATATATATATATATATATATATATATATATCTGATTATT
>NW_028234417.1:33184473-33186379 GCF_977035675.1 Penaeus japonicus
GAGAGAGAGAGAGAGAGAGAGAGAGAGAGAGAGAGAGAGAGGGGGGGGGGTGAAAGATTGAGGGGGTGAGAGAGATAGAGAAAAGAGGGTGAGGGTGAGGGTGAGAGAGAGAGAGAGAGAGGAGGGGGGAGTGAGAGGGAGAGAGAGTGGGGGTGAGAGAGAGAGTGTGTGTGAAAGGGAGGGGGTGAGAGAGAAGAGGAAGAGGCAATGGAGGAAGGATGGAAATACCAACAAAATGATGAAAAAAATAGACAAGAAAGATAGAAGAAAAGGAGATGGAGAAAGGGTAGAAAAACGAATAGACGATAGAAGAAATGAAAGAGAAAGGGTGTGAAATGATAAAAGAAAAACAATGAAAGGATGAAAAGAAGAAGAAAAGAGAAACTGAATGAAAGGTAGTCCAGGGAAAGGGGAGAGGAGGAGGAGGAGGGGGAGATGAGGAGACAAAGAGGGGGAGGGGACAGGTGTTGAGAGGGAGGGGGAGATGAGGAGACAAAGAGGGGGGGTTTACAAATTGCACTGACAGTAGGGGGCTGAAGGGGTGAGGGGGGGAGGGGGTATTGGGAACTCTGACGAGAGGGGCTGACTAATAGGGTAATACTACGAGACAGCTAATAGGAGGTCTGACTAAAGAACTGACGAAGCAGAGTGAATGAGATGAAGAAAAAAAAGATTAGAGATAGAGCGGAGAGACAAAAAACAAAATAGGGCTGGGGGGATTGGGGGGTTTAGTTTACGTAGCTCCTTTGTGGGACTCATAGGGGACCTGGCACGGATGGCTGCCCGGCCCTGGCACTGTGGACGCGCCGTGCCAGCAGTAAAAAAAAAATTGTGACTGGGAAGAGGAGAGACGCGGTAACGACCGTTAATATGCAGGAAAAAAAAAAATCAAATCTTTTGGTAAGTAGAAATTTTATGAGTATGTGTGGCTGGAGCGTGCGTGCGTGGTGTTGTGTGGTGTTTGTGGTGAGTGGGGGTTTGGGTTGTGTGTATGTGGGTGTGGGGGTGTGTATGTGGGATTGTGTGGCGTGTTTGTTTGTATGTGTGTGTGTTTATTAGATAGTTTTGTGGGTGTGTGTGTGTGTGTGGGCGTGAGTCTGTATATGTGTGTGTGTTTGATTGCATGTTTATGCGTGTGAATAATACGTATTCCCAGTACTCATATCCCGACAAACGTAACGCTTTACTTTCTGTCTACCTTACTCAGCATAACATACATATTACTTTGATAGCATTCCATATGCCTCTAATGTAGTCTTTCACCTGTAACTCAAGGAAAAGATATAATTTTCTAACACCTGTTGTCTTGGATCGCAGATGTTATGTCATTTCCTATGAGTCATCACTGAGAAGCTCTGTGGGTGTTCCTGGTTGCCTGTGTGTGGGCGTGTGGGCGTGTGGGTAGGAGGATACACGTGGGTGTGTGTGTGTGTGTGTGTGTGTGTGTGTTTATGTTTGTCCGTGGACGTTTATCTTTGGATGTGTGTTTGTGTGTCTGTGGGAAGGGTAGGTTACGTGTGTGTGTGTGTGTGTGTGTGTGTGTTTATTATCCTCTTTATGTGAGTGGGCGTGTGGGCGTGTGTTTATGCACTACTGGAGATAGAAATACACGTGTTACTATTTTCCTTAATGTTTATGTGTGTGTGTGTATGTGTATATATATATATATATATATATATATATATATATATATATATATATATATATATATATATATATATGTATATATATACATATGTATATATATATATATATAATAGATAGATAGATAGATAGACATTCGTATATATATTATAATATATATATATATATATATATATATATATATATATATTATTATATGTGTGTGTGTGTGTGTGTGTGTATATATGTATATATATATATATATATATATATATATATATAT
>NW_028234417.1:33188979-33191333 GCF_977035675.1 Penaeus japonicus
AATACTATAGATATAGAGAGAGAGAGAGAGAGAGCGAGAGGAGAGAGAGAGTGAGAGCGAGAGAGAAGGAGAGAGAGTGGAGTCCGAGAGAGAGGAGAGAGATTATGAGTGTTCGAAATTGGCTCTGAACATTCCCATCACATTCGTGATGCATCAACTCCAGAGTAACGGGAAACTATGGCCCTCGCTTGAATACACTCTTAAGGAAAAATGAAAACGCCCCCGATCGAACTGCCTAACAGGTCAGAGAACTCGCCCAACAAAGAAAAACAGAGATGGGAATTCTTGCTTGCTGTGCTGGTGCGTTAAGGCGTAATTGGGACAGTCGCTTCTGGAAATTCATATTGGTTAGGGGAGCAAACACGGAGCACACCTCGGCTAAAAATGAGGACACGAAGAAAAATTTATGTATTTCCCGTCGGCACTCGGTCAAAATCAGTATGGAATCCGCCTTTACAAGATGTGTAGACGGATTTTCATGGAAGTAGAGTTGCAAAGGGTTTATTAAGATGGGAATTGGGTGAAGTCTAAAAAGTTAGTGATTTGAGGAAAACTCTTTCAGCTGATCAATGTAATTTTTGCAAATTCGGATATGAGATGTTGAATGACGCAGAGAATTACGTTTTTTTCGATCTGGGAAAGCAAAATTACGTTCTTACTTCTTCCCTGCGTAAAACTTATGGAAAATTAATGTACGTTAGGATGCCCTATCGTTGACTTCCGTATTGACTTAGGTTTGTAAGAAGGACAGCCTAATTTCGCTTTTTACCTCTTAACTGGGTAATAATACAAATATCGTTATCAATATGATGGTATGATATATCAATGGATAATGAATACAACGATAATGATGTGGTTAAAATGTAATTATTAGTAAATAATAATGATAGCATTGATGATAAATGATGTGAAAAATAATGATAAGATAATAGTAATATAACATTATAATATCTAAGATGACAATAATAATTATGGATGCGAATAGTGACATTATTTGATATCTGCAATGATAATGATTGTTATAGTAAGGGTAATGAATACAATGATGATAAAATAATAGATTATATATATAATGACAATAATCATGATTATGTTGCTATTATGATAGTGATAACAATAGTGAAATAGATAACATAAACAATTATATCAATAATGATTTTTAAAAAATGATTATATAATACATGATTATTATACAGTAAATAGCAATGATAAGATATTAGTAATGCTTATAATGATAAAATTAATATTTCATGATAATTTAAGGAATAGAATGGTAATGCTATTAGCAATGACAATAATGATTAAGATGATAGTATTGAGAACAATGATAATAGTATTGCATGTAATACAATGAATTATTGATAATGATTATAATAATGTCTATGGATAAGAATGATAATGATGATAGTAATCATCAATAATAATGATACAAATAGGTAATAACATAATGCACTGTATCTATAACAATAAAATGATAAAATCGTAACAATAATGGTAATTAAAATGGTAATAGGATAATGATATAGCGATAGTTAATATTTCCTATGATTCTGGTAAAGATTATGATAAAAGCACTATGATAATAATAATGACTATCAGAACGATAATGATATGGATGAAGACGCTGAGAGGAAATTCTTGCTTGAATATCTAATACTTACGATCACAATAATTTGGCGCTGGCAACGTGGAACTACCCAATTCCGATATTGAGACTGACTCGAGGGTGAAATATTAACCATATTCATATGTAAGTGACAGCGGGTAATTATTTTGATAGTGATATAAATCTGTATTGATAGCATGCATTTAGTTATTACCAGGAGTAATAATAATGGCTATGATAGTAAAATTGAGGCTGTTGTCGTAACTCACAACTCCTAGAAAAGAGGAGGGGCCATTTGGCGTTCAGTTGCACTCAATTTCACACCATATGCATCCGGCACTGAAATTATCTTTATCTTGTAATAAAAATGTATGAGTGTGTGTGTATGTGTGTGTGTGTGTGTGTGTGATTTTGTGTTTGTGTGTATCTGTGTGTGCGTGTGTGCGTGTGTGCGTAAACTTATGTAGTTATGGGTCGCAGGGTGCAATACCACGCCATCTCTCAGTCCGCACGCGTGTGGCATTATGTAAATGTAGCGAGCAAGCGAGCCTGTCACCTGGGAGGTGTGAGGCAAACCAAATTATGGCTGTTCATTGAGGTTAATGACTTGACAAACTTCGATAATGGATTTTTCTCAGTTGTCTGCCATACTGGAAAATTTATACGATTGAAAAATTCTTTAATTCAAATTCATTATTCTCTCTTCCTCGCTCTCTTATTCTCACTCTCTCCATATGTTTGTATTTTT
>NW_028234417.1:33201433-33203906 GCF_977035675.1 Penaeus japonicus
GAATAATGATAATAATATATCATGGCAAAAAAAAAAAAAAAAAAAAATGCACACAAAAAACAACGATGATAATGATGATAGAATCATGATAATGGTAAAATTATAGCATATTGATAACAAAACTAATAATGTGGTAACTATTCTTATCATTTGCATTACCATTTCTGTCATCATTGTTGATACCATTATCCTCATTGTTACCCTCATTAGTATCATCCCTATTGCATCAACATCTTCAGCACGATTATCATCATCGACCACATCATAATCACTGCTGTAATACTATCCTTTTCCCATTCCATCAGAGCTAAAAGGAGAATTGATAATACTGAACGTGATGTGACGCTCAGCACAGAGCTTTTACCCATAACGAACACGTACCCCCCCCCCCCCCACCCACCCCGGCCATCTCCAGCGTGATGAAACACATATAAAGATATATATATATATATATATATATACATATATATATATATATATATATATATATATATATATATAACTGAGTGAATAGTGTCTGAGAACGGCACTTGGACGTGGAGGAAATGATAAGATATGCGTGTATGACGAAGTGTAGATATATAATGAAACAGAGAGAAATCAGTATTTTGGTGACGAATTACATTAATCCATGTCCTTTGACAAGGTCGCTTTCCGGACGGGGTTTGACATCAATAATTTATTGAATAATCTGTAATCTGCATAATCACACAAGCACACAATTACAACATTTATTTTTTAAAACACATTGAAAAGTCTGAAAGACATAAATTATTTCATTTGTGTCCATTTTGAAAAGGAAACTTGTAAATGGACTCTATGCAAATGTACAAGTAAATATAACAAGGTTTTGTTTATCTTTATTTACACATGATTTAGGTTACTAGCTATATATATATATATATATATATATATATATATATATATATATATATATATGTGTGTGTGTGTGTGTGTGTGTGTGTGTGTGTGTGTGTGTGTGTGTATGTATATTAATAAAATAAAGGTCTATAAAACATTCACATATATTACATATTTTTTACTGTTGATTCTTTAACCTTTTCTGTCTTTTTACATATACTTAACCACTAAGAAAATAACACACACATACAAACTTGTACACACATGTTTTAAGTTCTTGTGTAATTACAGATGTATATATTATACATAACTTTTCTTCATCCTGCCACAAAGACAAAGAAAACAAAAAAAAGGATCACAAATGGTGACAGAAAACGATCATTCGCTGTATTCCACATTAAGTGATCAGTGTCTGCCGTCTCTTGGTTCAAAGATGAGGTATGTCACACAATTTTATGAACGTTTCTGTTACGTCGATAATGATTCACTTGGCTGCCGGTCTTCCGTCAGGAGGGCACATGGCTGACGAAAGAAAAAAAAAAGTGTTAAGAAAGTGAAAGAGGGATAGAATGAGGGAGAGAGAGAAAGAGAGATAGATAGAGAGAGAGAGAGAACGATAGAGAGAAAAGGAGAGAGAGAGAAAGAGGGAGAGATAGATAGATAGAGAGAGAGAGAGAAAGAGACAGAGAGAGAAAGAGAGAGAGAGAGAGCGAACGCAAAGGAGTGTAAAAAAAAAAAAAATGTACAGTACAAACAGGGCTGTATTATGCATTAAGTACCTAGTCATAAGGGTAGGGGGCCCCGCAGGGATAAGGGGGCCATTTTGTAAGAGGGAGAGGGGGAGGGGGAGCTAAGGCACTGTTATCACCGCCCTAAGGTTAGCTTGTTAACTCCAATCACTGCAACTTAAATATTTCGTAGGTGACGGACCGTTGAAACAATGTCTGAACTCTCCGGAACAACTAAATAGCATCTGAACTATCTGAATTCTCCCGAACTACTTAATAGCACCAGAACTACCTGAACTCTCTGTAACTACTGAATAGCACCTGAACTACTTGAACTCTGGGGACTATCAAATAGCACCAGAACTACCTGAACTCTCCTGAACTACTAAATAGCACCAAAACTACTTGAACTCTGCGGGACTATTAAATAGCACCAGAACTACCTGAACTCTCATCCCCTGAAACTACTACATATTAGACACCACCAAAACTACTTGAACTCTGCGGGACTATTAAATAGCACCAGAACTACCTGAACTCTCCTGAACTACTAAATAGCACCAGAACTACTTGAACTCTGCGGGACTATTAAATAGCACCAGAACTACCTGAACTCTCCCGAACTACTAAATAGCAACAGAACTACTTGAACTCTGCGGGACTATTAAGTAGCACCTGGATTCACCCCAAATCTATTTTAACGTCGTATGTGAAAACTAGGTTTTGGTTGGCTAAGTAGCATCTAGAAAAAAAATAATCACAGCTCGAGTAAATATGGTTTTGTTTACAGCTGTTAAGGACGCTGAGGGCAGACTGGATACTGTTTCTTATCAATAAATCCATAGTCTGTTTACTTTTATTGTGAAAATATAGCATTAGAGGAA
>NW_028234417.1:33234006-33239006 GCF_977035675.1 Penaeus japonicus
GTCTTACGTTTTTTTTATATCCGTCCTTTCCTCCTCCTCCACCTATTTCTTCTTCCGATTCCTTTTCTCCTTCTCCTTCTCCCTCGCTTTTTTCCCCGTCTCTTTCTAGGCCTCCTTCTATTTCTCCACCTCTTCCATTTTTTTATGTTCTACCCCGTCCTCATCCTCTCCTCGAACTCTCCCGCCTCCCCTTCATTCACCTTTTCCTCTTTCCACTCTCCTCTTCCTTGTTTTCATCCATGATCTTCCCCTCTATCTTTTAACGAAATATTTATTCTCGTTATTATTCTCTTCCTTATATTCGTCTTTCCCGTTTCCACCATGCCTCTTCTCCATTCCACATTCTCCTCATCCTCGCCCTTCCCAATTCTTTCCCCGTTTTCCTCTATATCTTCCTCTTCCTCTTCCTCGTCCTCCTCCCCAATTCTTTCCCCGTTTTCCTCTATATCTTCCTCTTCCTCTTCCTCGTCCTCCTCCCCAATTCTTTCCCCGTTTTCCTCTATATCTTCCTCTTCCTCTTCCTCGTCCTCCTCCCCAACCCTTTCCCCGTTCTCCTCTATCTCTCCCCTCCCCCCCCCCTCCTCTTCATCATCCTCTTCCCCTTTCCTTCTCCCCTTATCCCCCATCCTCTTTTTTTTTCTTCTTATTGTAAATGAGGTTTCCCGCGGGTTGGGAAAAGAGTCTTTGCATATTAAAGATTCACCCGCGCTTCTGAATGCCTGCAAATCGAAAATGCCGACTTCACTCTCCAATTTCCAGACGCCCGACTCGGGGTTTATAAGAGAGAGAGAGAGAGAGAGTGGGGGATCGAGGGAGAGAGAGAGAGTGGGGAATAAGAGAGAGAGAGAGAGAGGGATCGAGGGAGAGTGAGAGTGAGGGAGAGATAGAGAGTGGGAATGAGAGAGAGAGAGAGAGTGGGAATGAGAGAGAGAGAGAGAGAGAGAGGGAGGGATAGAGGGAGAGAGTGGGGAATGAGAGAGAGAGTGAGAGAGAGAGAGGGAGAGAGGGGAGTGGGGGGGGGGGGGGGGGGGGGGGGGGGGGGGGGTGGGGGGGGAGAGGGGAGAGAGAGAGAGTGAGGAAGAGGGAGAGGGAGGGGGAGGAAGTGAGAGAAGAGAGAGGAGGGAGGATGGAAGAGTGGGGAATGAGAGAGAGGGATTTTTTTGTGGGATAGAGGAGAAGTGACGGAGAGGGAGGGAGAGAGAGAGTGGGGAATGAAAGAGAGAGAGAAGGATCGAGGGAGAGGGAGAGAGAGAGTGAGAGAGAGAGAAGGATAGAGGGGGAGGGGGGAGGGGGGGAGAGAGGGAGAGAGAGGGAGAGGGAGGGAGAGAGAGAGAGAGTGGGGAATGAGAGAGAGGGATAGAGGGAGAGAGGGAGAGTGAGGGAGAGAGAGAGAGTGGGGAATGAGAGAGAGAGGGCGGGATAGAGGGAGAGAGTGAGAGAGGGAGAGGGAGACAAAAAGAGACATTGGCAGAAAACAGAAACGACTCAAATGGCCCGATTAAAACAAAGAGACAAACAGAGAGAGAGAGAGAGAGAGAGAGAGAGAGAGAGAGAGAGGGAGGGAGGGAGAGAGAGAGAGAGAGAGAGAGAAGTGGTGAGGAGAGAGACAGACAAAGAAACAGAAAGCGAAAGACAACACATAGACAAAGCACAAAATATGACTCGTTCAAAGTACACCGACAGAGACACAAATAAACGACAAGAGAGAGAAAAAAAAATAGAGAAAATAGGTAGAGAGACAAAAAGAGACATTGGCAGAAACCAGAAACGACTCCGTTTGGCAAATGGCCCGATTAAAACAAAGAGACAAACAGAGAGAGAGAGAGAGAGAGAGAGAGATAAAGAAAGAGAGAGAGAGAGAGAGAGAGAGAGAGAGAGAGAGAGAGAGAGAGAAAGAGAGAGAGAGAGAGAAAGAAAGATAGAAACAATAAAAAAAAAAAATGTGGAGGAGTGATAACACATAAAGATAAAGAGATACAAACCGACGGACAAAATGGTGAAAATACAAGACAGAAAATCGAAACGAAGAAAAAAATGAGAGAAAAAAAAGAATAGCCAGAAAGACCGAAAGACAGATAGGAAAAGAAATGAGACACTAAGATAATGAAATAGAAAAGAAAACACCTTCTAATGAAAAAAAGATAAATCGATAAGAAAAGCCAAAAAAAAAACAAAAAAAAACAGAGAAACCCACATTCAAATGATAATAATAATAATAATAATAATAATAATAATAAATAAATAAATAAATAAATAAATAAATAAATAAACTGAATAAATAAATAAATAGATAAATAAATAAATAGAATAAATAAATAATAATAATAATAACAATAAAAAAAAAGAAAAAAAAAATAATGCCACGTGTTCTCGGTCCGTTTGGCAAGCGTCGCGGCTGAAAGAAGCAATATGGTCTATTCGGAGATTTTACGATGCTTCAGAATTATCCCTGAAGCGCGGGGGAACTCGCGAGCTTCAGCCTTAAGTGAGCAGAGACTCGTTAACAACATCTTCAGGAGTATTTTTTTTTGTATATATATATATATATATATATATATATATATATATATAATATATATATACATATACATATATATATATATTTTTCTTTTTCTTTTTTGTATATATATATATTTTTTTTTTTCTGTCATTTTTTGTTCGATTTTATTGATGGACTATTTATTCTTATGTGTTGTTGTTGTTATCATCGTTATTGTCATATGTTATCATAATCATTATCATTTTCGTTACCATTATTATCAGCATCATTATCATTACTATTAGTATTGTTTAACGTCATCATTTTCATTATCATTGTTATTATCATTATCATCATCATCATCATAATCATCATCTTTATTATTATCATCATTGCTTTCATTACTCTGTTGTTGTTGGTTTTTTCTTCCTTTTAATTTTATCATCATTATTATTGTCATTGAATTTCTTCTTATTATTATTATTCTTTTTTACAATATCATTATCATTGTTATTATCATTAGCGTTGTTATTGTCGTTATCATTTCATGTCCATGTTGTTGTGAACAAACGCATTAGATAATAACTTTATTCATTAAAGCATAAAAGGATAATTTAGATAGAGTGAGATTTGAAGGTGAAAGAGAACAGAAAAGAATGTCTATGTGTGTGTGCAATAGAGCAAAAGAACGAGAGAGAGAGAGAGAGAGAGAGAGAGAGAGAGAGAGAGAGAGAGAGAGAGAGAGAGAGAGAGAGAGAGAGAGAGAGAGAGAGAGAGAGAGAGAGAGAGAAGATAGAGGAGAGGAAGGAGAGAGAAACAGGGAGAGGGGTAAAATAGAGAAAGAGACGAGGAGAGAGAGAGAGAGAGGAGAAGTGAGAGAAAGAGAGCAAGCGAGGCAGACCCGATGAGAGAGAAGAGAGAGATAAGAGTGAGAGAGAGAGAGAGGGGACCGGAGGAGAGAGAGAGAGAGAGAGAGAGAGAGAGAGAGAGAGAGAGAGAGAGAGAGAGAGAGAGAGAGAGAGAGAGGAGAGAGAGAGAGAGAAACAGGGAGAGAAGAGAAAGAAAGAGTGAGAGAGAGAGAAGCATGAAGCAGAGAGAGAGAGAGGATGAGAGAGAGAGAGAGAGAGATGTTATTGAGGTAGGGCGTGAGAGAGAGATGGGAGACCGTGATTAGAGGAGAGGAGTAGAGAGAGAGAGAGAGAGAGAGAGAGAGAGAGAGAGAGAGAGAGAGAGAGAGGAGAGAGAGAAACAGGGTGAGAAGAGAAAGAGAGAGAGAGAGAGAGAGAGAGAGTAGAGAGAGAAAGAGAGCAAGCGAGGCAGACCCGAGAGAGAGAAAGAGAGAGAGAGAGAGAGAGAGAGAGAGAGAGAGAGAGAGAGAGAGAGAGAGAGAGAGAGAGAGAGAGAGAGAGAGAAAAGAAGAGAAGAGAGAGAAGAGAAGAAAGAGGAGAGAAGAGAGAGAGAGAGAGAGAGAAAGACAGAGAGAGAGAGAGAGAGAGAGAGAGAGAGAGAAGAGACAGAGAGAAACAGAGAGAGAAGAGAAAGAAAGAGAGAGAGAGAGAGAGAGAGAGAGAGAGAGAGAAAGAGAGAGATAAAGAGAGAGAAACAGGGAGAGAAGAGAAAGAACAAGAGAGAGAGAGAGCGAGAGAGAGAGAGAGAGAGAGAGAGAGAGAGAGAGAGAGAGAGAGCAAAAGGTCAGAGTGAGAGAGAAAGATAGAGAGAGAGAGAGAGAGTAGGAGAGAGAGAGAGAGAGAGAGAGAAGAAACTGGGGAGAGAAGAGAAAGAAAGAGTGAGGTGTGAGAGAGGGAGAGAGGAGAGTGAGAGGAGCGATTGAGAGAGAGAGAGAGATAGAGAGAGAGAGGGTGTGGAAGAGAGAGAGGGAGAGAGAAGATGTAACAGAGATGTCTAGATGGGAAACAGGGAGAGCGAAGAGAAAGAAAGAGAAGAGAGAGAGAGAGAGAGAGATGAGAGCGCGAGAGAGAGAGAGAGTGAGATGAGAGTGGAGAGAGAGAGAGAGAGAGTGGGGCGAGTGAGAGAGAGAGAGAGAAAAAGGGAGAGAAAAAGAGTTACAGAGAGAAAGAGTGAGAGTGGGAGGAGAGAGAGAGAGAGAGTTCGATGCAGAGAGAGAGAGAGAGAGGAGAGAGAGAAGAGAGAGAGAAACAGGAGAAGAGAAAGAAAGAAAGAGAGAGAGAGAGGAGAGAGAGAGAGGAGAGAGAGAGAGAGACAGGGAGAGAAGAGAAGAAAAGACCGATGAGAGAGAGAGAAAGAAAGAGAGAGAGGAGAGAGAGCGATGAGGAGCGTTTGGGGTGATGGAGAAGTGTTGGATGGGATAGTATTAGAGAGTAGATGTAGAGTGGTGGAGTATGAAGTAGAGATATGAGGGAGGCATAGAGAGAGAGGAGATGGTGTGAGGACGAGATAGAATGGCACTAGGAGATAGAGATGGAGATTATGGTTGAGGTAGAGGGTTTGATTTATAGGAGAGAGAGAGAGAGAGAAGAGAGAGGAGAGAGAGAGAGAGGAA
>NW_028234417.1:33251506-33254006 GCF_977035675.1 Penaeus japonicus
TCCGTTCAGTGCTGTGAGCTGTGCCTTCTTCTCTCCGTTCAGTGCTGTGAGCTGTGCCTTTTTCTCTCCGTTCAGTGCTGTGAGCTGTGCCTTCTTCTCTCCGTTCAGTGCTGTGAGCTGTGTCTTCTTCTCTCCGTTCAGTGCTGTGAGCTGTGCCTTCTTCTCTCCGTTCAGTGCTGTGAGCTGTGCCTTCTTCTCTCCGTTCAGTGCTGTGAGCTGTGCCTTCTTCTCTCCGTTCAGTGCTGTGAGCTGTGCCTTCTTCTCTCCGTTCAGTGCTGTGAGCTGTGCCTTCTTCTCTCCGTTCAGTGCTGTGAGCTGTGCCTTCTTCTCTCCGTTCAGTGCTGTGAGCTGTGCTTTCTTCTCTCCGTTCAGTGCTGTGAGCTGTGCCTTCTTCTCTCCGTTCAGTGCTGTGAGCTGTGCCTTCTTCTCTCCGTTCAGTGCTGTGAGCTGTGCCCTCTTCTCTCCGTTCAGTGCTGTGAGCTGTGCCTTCTTCTCTCCGTTCAGTGCTGTGAGCTGTGCCTTCTTCTCTCCGTTCAGTGCTGTGAGCTGTGCCTTCTTCTCTCCGTTCAGTGCTGTGAGCTGTGCCTTCTTCTCTCCGTTCAGTGCTGTGAGCTGTCCCTTCTTCTCTCCGTTCAGTGCTGTGAGCTGTGCCTTCTTCTCTCCGTTCAGTGCTGTGAGCTGTGCCTTCTTCTCTCCGTTCAGTGCTGTGAGCTGTGCCTTCTTCTCTCCGTTCAGTGCTGTGAGCTGTGCCTTCTTCTCTCCGTTCAGTGCTGTGAGCTGTCCCTTCTTCTCTCCGTTCAGTGCTGTGAGCTGTCCCTTCTTCTCTCCATTCAGTGCTGTGAGCTGTGCCTTCTTCTCTCCGTTCAGTGCTGTGAGCTGTGCCTTCTTCTCTCCGTTCAGTGCTGTGAGCTGTGCCTTCTTCTCTCCGTTCAGTGCTGTGAGCTGTGCCTCTTTCTCTCCGTTCAGTGCTGTGAGCTGTGCCTTCTTCTCTCCGTTCAGTGCTGTGAGCTGTGCCTTCTTCTCTCCGTTCAGTGCTGTGAGCTGTGCCTTCTTCTCTCCGTTCAGTGCTGTGAGCTGTCCCTTCTTCTCTCCGTTCAGTGCTGTGAGCTGTGCCTTCTTCTCTCCGTTCAGTGCTGTGAGCTGTCCCTTCTTCTCTCCGTTCAGTGCTGTGAGCTGTCCCTTCTTCTCTCCGTTCAGTGCTGTGAGCTGTCCCTTCTTCTCTCCGTTCAGTGCTGTGAGCTGTCCCTTCTTCTCTCCATTCAGTGCTGTGAGCTGTCCCTTCTTCTCTCCGTTCAGTGCTGTGAGCTGTCCCTTCTTCTCTCCATTCAGTGCTGTGAGCTGTCCCTTCTTCTCTCCGTTCAGTGCTGTGAGCTGTCCCTTCTTCTCTCCATTCAGTGCTGTGAGCTGTCCCTTCTTCTCTCCATTCAGTGCTGTGAGCTGTCCCTTCTTCTCTCCGTTCAGTGCTGTGAGCTGTCCCTTCTTCTCTCCATTCAGTGCTGTGAGCTGTCCCTTCTTCTCTCCGTTCAGTGCTGTGAGCTGTCCCTTCTTCTCTCCGTTCAGTGCTGTGAGCTGTCCCTTCTTCTCTCCATTCAGTGCTGTGAGCTGTCCCTTCTTCTCTCCATTCAGTGCTGTGAGCTGTGCCTTCTTCTCTCCGTTCAGTGCTGTGAGCTGTCCCTTCTTCTCTCCATTCAGTGCTGTGAGCTGTGCCTTCTTCTCTCCGTTCAGTGCTGTGAGCTGTGCCTTCTTCTCTCCATTCAGTGCTGTGAGCTGTGCCTTCTTCTCTCCGTTCAGTGCTGTGAGCTGTGCCTTCTTCTCTCCGTTCAGTGCTGTGAGCTGTCCCTTCTTCTCTCCGTTCAGTGCTGTGAGCTGTGCCTTCTTCTCTCCGTTCAGTGCTGTGAGCTGTCCCTTCTTCTCTCCATTCAGTGCTGTGAGCTGTCCCTTCTTCTCTCCATTCAGTGCTGTGAGCTGTCCCTTCTTCTCTCCGTTCAGTGCTGTGAGCTGTGCCTTCTTCTCTCCGTTCAGTGCTGTGAGCTGTCCCTTCTTCTCTCCATTCAGTGCTGTGAGCTGTGCCTTCTTCTCTCCATTCAGTGCTGTGAGCTGTCCCTTCTTCTCTCCATTCAGTGCTGTGAGCTGTGCCTTCTTCTCTCCGTTCAGTGCTGTGAGCTGTCCCTTCTTCTCTCCATTCAGTGCTGTGAGCTGTGCCTTCTTCTCTCCGTTCAGTGCTGTGAGCTGTCCCTTCTTCTCTCCATTCAGTGCTGTGAGCTGTGCCTTCTTCTCTCCATTCAGTGCTGTGAGCTGTCCCTTCTTCTCTCCAATCAGTGCTGTGAGCTGTGCCTTCTTCTCTCCGTTCAGTGCTGTGAGCTGTCCCTTCTTCTCTCCGTTCAGTGCTGTGAGCTGTCCCTTCTTCTCTCCATTCAGTGCTGTGAGCTGTCCCTTCTTCTCTCCATTCAGTGCTGTGAGCTGTGCCTTCTTCTCTCCATTCAGTGCTGTGAGCTGTGCC
>NW_028234417.1:33271506-33276506 GCF_977035675.1 Penaeus japonicus
TTTTTTATGATCATTTTATTTATATTTTTTTCTGAGAATGAAAAGTTTTTTTTTTCAAGTAATGGATATTTTTTGTGAGTGATTAAGCTCTAACGAATCTATTTTTCAAAACTGTTTTTTTCAAAATCTATAATCGTGACATTATTTAGATGATAAAGAATGAATTCATGTATTCAATCTAATCTAGAAGCAAATTTTTGAAATCTGAATTTAATTAAGAGAAAGATAAAGACTGTAAAACAATGGAAACGAGGAAAGTGATGTTGAATCGTTATTTTGCAGCAGGACAGTTTTAAATTTGCAATTGCACTTCTTAATGTCTACATTGTTGATTTTCTTTCTTCTTTTTTTATAATGTTTTTTTTCCCTGATCTTTGATTTCTTAAATGGAATTAAGGAAAAATTTTGATATATTCTCTCTCAATTTATTGAATAAATATGTGCTTATAAATTCAAAGTGTCGCCGTTGTATTTGCATTCATATTTACCCTCGCACTTTTATTTCAACGGGGCAGGACAGGTACTTGTGTGAGTTTGTATTTGGGGGGGAAGGGGGAATGGGGAAAGGGGGGAGGGGGGAGGGAGAATAAATATGGAGTTCGAGGAAGGATACTAGAAATATGTTTACATTCATTCGCACATTCATGCAAACATTCATACATTCGCAGAAAAACACACGTGTAAACACACACACAGACACACGCACACACACACACACACACACACGCACACACACACACACATATATATATATTATATATATATATATATTATATATAATATATATATATATGAATCACAAAATAAACAAAGTAACAGGTACATAACAGAATTAATAATACCCATCTAATAAGAAAAGATTTCCATTTCTTTTAGTGCCGTGTTATAAAATGTATATATAATATATATATATATATATATATATATATATATATATATATATATATATATATATATGCATACACACACCATATCCGCATTGTTATTGTTTTTTTTTTTTTGCAAGAGCATACGCGTATGTTAGCCCCTGCATTTGCAGAACCCGAGCGCATAACCCGTTTAAGTGGCGCACTGCAACCTCCCCTTTGGCCCTCGCATCATTATCAATAAGACTCTATCTCCCCGCGCGGTGGCACAGGGCATTCAGATCCCTTCCGTGTTACTTTTCCGAAGGGAATTTACTCCTGATAAGGCAGCAGATCGCATTGTCAAAGCGCCTATACTGAAACGGATCCCCTTCCCAGCTGAAAAGAAGAGTTGCCAATTTGCATAATAAACTGCCCTACAAATACTGTGTTGATAGCGTTGGGAGTGGCGGGGAAAAGGTGGGTATTTTCGCTCTTAAAAACAACTGGTTTGCCTCTCGCTTTTGTTTACTGGTTTGGTTTAAAATGCAGAGTACATTTTCTCTAGTAAATACCCATGTTTGTTAAATCTGATGTGCTGTAAATATTTGCTGAAAGTGAGTCTAATAGTTGGTTTAAAAGTGTGAAGTGGGTTAGGGAAAAACGGTCATGGAATTGTGTGATCTTATTCGACGTTTTAAAGTTCACAAAAATCTCGTAAATTTGGCGATCGATTTTGATAGACGATTTTAGGTGTTTTATTTCTATCTTTGCGAAGAAATGTTATGTCCGTTGCATCCCAGAGATATTATTGTAGGTATTTTTATTTTACGGGTCTGATAAATCTACGTGTAAAATGCATACAGAAAGAGAGAGAAAGAGAGAGAGAGAGAGAGAGAGAGAGAGAGAGAGAGAGAGAGAGAGAGAGAGAGAGAGAGAGAGAGAGAAGGGAGGGAGGAGAGAGAGAGAGAGAGAGAGAGAGAGAGAGAGAGAGAGAGAGAGAGAGAGAGAGAGAGAGAGAGAGAGAGAGAGAGAGTGTGTGTGTGTGTGTGTGTATGTGTGTGTGTGTCTGAGTGCATGTATGTGTCACATAAATACCACTGCAGGCGTACCTGCATTTCAACGTACGCCTACACTATGCACATATCTAAATACTTGCATCCACACATTTTGCATACAAACATGCCGTTCAAACACACACACACACACTGCATCCGAAACCAAACATTCACACACTCGCTTGTCCCTTATCCCCCCTCTTACAGCCCCCACCCACCCCCTCCCCATACCTGCCGGAAACAGACAGTGTCAGACGTTTAAAAAAAAACTGCCGAGGCGAGAGAGGATCCATTAAAACACTAACATCCAGAACAAAGGCCATTGAACACCTTCAGTTTGGATTTTCCTGCCGATAGATGGCGCGCAATTCCGCCCATCCCGAGACTCTCTCTTCTTTTGATTTTCGTGGCGGGAATGGAAAGAGAAAGGGAGATGGAAGGATAAGGGAGAGGGGAATAGAGAGAAAGGGAAGGTTTGAGAAAGAAAGAGTGAAGAAGGGAGAGAGAAAGAGAGGGAGATGGAAGGATAAGGGAGAGGGGAATAGAGAGAAAGGGAAGGTTTGAGAAAGAAAGAGTGAAGAAGGGAGAGAGAAAGAGAGGGAGAGGGAAGGATAAGGGAGAGGGGAATAGAGAGAAAGGGAAGGTTTGAGAAAGAAAGAGTGAAGAAGGGAGAGAGAAAGAGAGGGAGATGGAAGGATAAGGGAGAGGGGAATAGAGAGAAAGGGAAGGTTTGAGAAAGAAAGAGTGAAGAAGGGAGAGAGAAAGAGAGGGAGAGGGAAGGATAAGGGAGAGGGGAATAGAGAGAAAGGGAAGGTTTGAGAAAGAAAGAGTGAAGAAGGGAGAGAGAAAGAGAGGGAGAGGGGAATAGAGAGAAAGGGAAGGTTTGAGAAAGAAAGAGTGAAGAAGGGAGAGAGAAAGAGAGGGAGAGGGGAATAGAGAGAAAGGGAAGGTTTGAGAAAGAAAGAGTGAAGAAGGGAGAGTGAAAGAGAGGGAGAGAGAAAAGGAATAGATGCATCTTAGATAGAGTTGCACAGACAAACAGGAGGGAAATGTGTGAATATATATATATATATATATATATATATATATATATATATATAGAGAGAGAGAGAGAGAGAGAGAGAGAGAGAGAGAGAGAGAGAGAGAGAGAGAGAGAGAGAGAGAGAGAGAGAGAGAGAGAGAGAGAGAGAGAGAGAGAGAGAGAGAGAGAGAGAGAGAGAAGGGAAATATGAAACCCATCCCTCGACCCCCCCCCCCTACCTTATCCCTCCACTCCCCCTTTTCCTTCCTTAGATAGAGCGTTTCAAATTCAAATGCGTTTCCGCCACCCTCAATAATGGCGTGTGTGTCTTGCATTTTACGCAACTTTGGTTTTTCATCTTTAAATCTCTCTGATCATTGATAGTTGATATGATCTTTTTTTTTTTTTTTTTTTTTTTTTTTTTAGTAATTATATTGAATCTTATTATTTTGTTTTATTTTGTGTGCCTTTTGTGTTTTGTGCCTTTTGTTGTTTGAATTGTTATTTTCATTATTATGATTATCATTATAATTGTTATCATTACTCTAGCTATGGGTATTATCATCATCGTTATTATCATTTTAATACTATTATCATTATTTAATACTATTATCCTTATACCATTATGCTTATCATTATCACTATTATCATTATTCTAATTATCATTATCATAAATCAACATCACCATAATCATCATTATTCCTCATCACCATAATCATCATCCCCATCATCACCATCCTAAATACCATCACTATCACCATAATCATCATCCCCATCATCCTCACCATAATCATCACCATCATCACCATCCTAAATACCATCACTATCACCATTATCATCATCATCACCATCATCACCATAACCCTCCCCATCATCACCATAATCATCATCATCACCATAAGCATCCCCATCATTATCATCACCATAATCACCATCATCATCATCCTAAATACCATCACTATCAATAGTAGTATTAGTCATGTTGTTATCATCATAATCATTATCAATGTTACCTCTATACCATAATCCTCGCTATCATAATCTTTAATATCAGAATCATGATCATTATCGTTATCATCATTATCATTCGTATATAAATATAAATTGACATAAATGACAATGAATAACTTTACAGCCACAGAGGAGTAATTATCACATTTCGAGATAATTAAAACGTGTTAATTACATCGCTTAAGCTGTAAAGTTATTCAGTCTCATTAATGTTTTTTATCTGCATTTGTTGTTGTTGCAATTGCGGTAGTAGTAGTAGTTGTTGTTGTTGTTGTCATTATTAATGTTGTTGTTGTTTTGTTGTTATCATTATCAATATGATCATTATTATCATCATTGTTATTATAATTGATATTTTCATCACCATTCTTATTATCATTCTTACTATCATTACTATCATGATTATGATTGTGTTATCATTAAAATCATGATTATTGTTATCAGTCTTATGATAATTTTCATAATTATCGTTATCATTACTATCATTATCATCATCAATATCATTATTATCATCATCATCATCATCATTATCCTGTTACTACTGTCATCATTATCAATATCATTAATATTATTATTATCATTATTATCATCATTATAATCACCCTCATCATTATAATCATCCTCATCATTACTATCATTACTATCTTTATCTCCTCATTATCCTCATCACCTCCATCGTTATTATCATTACTATTATCATCAACAGCATTATCATTATCATTATCGGGATCAGAAACGTTGATGCAAATTGTCTCCTACGATGAAAATATTCCTTCGCAACGTGTCTGCCTCCCTCGCCGGTTGCATGGCAGTCTCAGACTCCTTTGCATGACAATTCTTCCATGTCCCATAGGGCACGAATACCCCCCTTGCCCCCCCCCCCCTCTTCTTCTTCCTACTCCCACCTCCCCCCACTTCCATCTTCCCCTTTTATATGCTACATACCTCCTCCCTTTCTCTCTCTCTCTCTCTATTCCCCTTCCCCTCTTCCTTTCATCTCTCCCATTCCTCCCTTAACTTTTTTTTTGCCCTTCCCTCCCCCTCCCCCCTCCCCCTCCCCCCTCT
>NW_028234417.1:33291506-33294006 GCF_977035675.1 Penaeus japonicus
CCCTTTTTTATTTATTTATTTCCTTCGCGTTCTTCTCTTCATTACTGAATTTCCATGATTTTTTTCTCCTTCTTCTATCCTCTTCCCTTTTCCCATACCTTTCCTATCTTTTCATCTCCTTTCGTTTCTCTTTTCCTCGTCAACTTTTTTTTCTCCTCTTCCTTTCTTTCTCTTCCCTCCTCCCTTCCTTCTATCCTTTCTTCTCTTCTCTTCTCTTCAATTTTATCTTTTCTTGCCCGGCATCCTTTTCTCTTCTTGGCTTCTTTTCCCTTTTCTCTTATCTTTCTCTTTTATATCAATCCCGTTTTATCTTTCATTTCCTTCATATTTCCTCTTTCCCTTCCCTTGTCTCTTCTCCTTTATCCACGTTATCTCCTCTTCTTCATTCGTCCTTATCCTCCTTCTTCTCGCATTTTATCACAATCTTCCTATTTCTCTTTCATTTTGGCCACATTTCCTCTCCGCTCTTTTTTACCTCATTCTTTCCTTCTTTTCTTCTCCTAGTACCCTCCTCCTCTATCCTCTCTCCTCTCTTCGCCTCTGCCTGACCTGATTTTAATTTAATGGGAGTAAAAAGTATGCCATAGGAAGATAAAGAGAGAAAAAAAACTATTTAACAGAAGGCATTACTGTTGCAATGTCTTAAGCAGTCATTCACCTTTCACTTGACATCTGCCTTCCGATCTTAAATCCTTTCCGGTGATCTTTGTAAATCGAAAAAGGTCCTTAAAATAGCATTACCTATTCCAAAAAAGAGTCTTTCTAGGTTAGCATATAAGCAAAAACCTTTTCCGTCTCCTTTCTTGTTCTCCTTCTTTCTTTTAGAAATATTTCACTCTAAATTGATCAGTTTTGTGATGTGCCTTCCTTTACTGGGTATGTAATGAGCCTTCTTTAAAGTCGCTCCTTGGGACTAACTTGGGACTAACTAATTCTGGAGCCTTGTTGTTTCCTCTATTAACTATTTAGAATCTATATCTCAATACTCTATTACAGGATTGACACCATAAAAGCTAAAGACACGTCTTTGTCCTCTCCCAGTGCTAAATATATATATTTTTTGATACCATTAAGTCAACTCAAATTGTTCTCTAAAATACCAGATATCTTTCAAAGTCCCGGGAAAGAGTGAATTATCTGACTATCCATTTAGATCAGTAGACAGGGCAGCGTCACCCGACTAACAAACTAAAACTCTTGTTCTGACCTTTGCTTAACTATTCCTGCTTGACTCAATGTCTTATAGGTCATCAGGATTTGCTGTGCCTCGATTTCTGACTTAGGCTTTATAACTGAAGCTATGAAAAAAAAAAATCTTTGCCATTTTATTTAACCAAGACGATTACAAAAAAAAATACTGAAATGTTAGTAATAAGTAATATATTCATTCATAGATTTTTTCTCTTAAAAGTTCGTTCTATCGATTAATTCTTTTCTGGGCCTCAACCTTTACAACGAGTCCTATGCAGGAACGAAAACCATTCATAACAAAGCATCTTTCAGCTTGAACTTTCCAGTCCTCTTACATATATATCTCTCTCAGTTAATTCTTTTTTTCTTCTCTGTCTTCGTACCCTAACAGTCAAGCTACTGATCTTTCCTCGATGAGAAAAGATGTCTCTTTAGAGTTTCCTCTCCTTCTCCTCTTTGTCATGAATTTAGACCAACCCTTGGCACCAATTTGTCTCCCTCTTCAGCAAATTCCATGGCACAAAATAGGATTTGATACTGCCTCTGTGTACTCCAGAGAACATACATCCTGCTCGAGTTTCTCTTGAGTGTTTTCTGTCCTATGAGACGGGTGTTGAAGCGTAGCATAAAGATGCTACTATCTACTATCTATCACTCTCTACTATCTACCATTCTCTATTATCTTTCATTCTCTACTATCTGTCCTACATATCTCCAAAGTCCGGAAACAAAAAAAAAAGAAAAAAAAGAGAAAAGAAAGTTAGTTTTGCCTCCTCATACACAAGAGGAACCTTGACATGGTATGCAACCTGTTCTGCAAATGCTATTTACTCCATCGAAGTTGCAAAAAATAACAAGACTATTTTTTCGGAAGCGAAGGTCTCAAACCAAATCAAGTGTGGCATTAAACGCTGACAAGAGTCCTCTGTGGTCATCCTGCAAAGGAGGGAGAGTGCAAGCTTAGATGGCATTAGATTGCATACCTTGGAATGGACTCTTCTCTTTTCTCTTGGTTTATCTCCTCGTTGAGACGTCAGTAATTGTAATACCAAAACTACTCTCTCTCTCTCTCTCTCTCAATCAATCAATCTCTCTCTCTCTCTTTCTAACTCTCTCTCTCTCAATCAGTCAATCTCTCTCTTTCTCTCTCTCAATCAGTCAATCTCTCTCTCTCACACACACACTCTCTCTCTCTCTCTCTCTCTCTCTCCCAACTACAAGACGTTCTTTTAACACCTTCGGCCCCGCCCACGTCAAGCAACGTTCTTGTCCTTCCCACCATCTCTCCCTCTCAACCCCCCCGGACCTC
>NW_028234417.1:33306506-33311506 GCF_977035675.1 Penaeus japonicus
CCAAGCTCAGAAACCCACACACAAGCCGCACCACAGGAAGCCACCGAGCGAGCCCCTTCCTCACAGAGACATGCAAATGACAGTGGAGATGTCAGCGTTATAATAATAGCTTTGATGGTGATTAAGCTGTGACGACACACTAGTAAGTTATAATGCGCGGGGTGCTGTTGTCTCCGAGTGTAATGTAGCGACGAAGAGAATGTTAATGAATATGCAAAGACAGGGATGGAGGTGAGCGGGTGGGAGGTGTTGATGGGGTGGGGGGTGGGGGTGGGGGGGAGGTGGGTGTAATTGTGTGTGTGTGTGTGGACGTGTGTGGATGTGTGTGTATGTGTATGTGTGTGGGGGGGGGGTTGTTTGGTTGTGTGTGTGTGTGTATGTGTGTTTAAAGGTACGTGTCCCGGTGAATTTATCTGTGCCTGACTATCCGGGTGTCTGGGTCTGTCGGTGGTCTATTCCGCATCTGCCTCTACAAGTCGGCCTGCAAGCGGAAAGGTAACCTCGGCAATGGCACTTTACATACATTCCTTTAGAAGGCCATTGCTCCCTTAAGAAGCAAAATTAAATCCCAAGGATTCCACCTCGGGGTTAATGAGACAAGACGAAGTGATGCCAGTGGCCCTTCCCCTTGCATCCCACTGGCTCTCGCTCTCGCCTCGCTCTCTCTTCCGTCCTCATCATCGGTCCTCTTCCTTCCTCCTCACCTCTTCCTTCTCTTGGTATGTTCTCTCTTTTATCGTCGGCTCGCCGCTTGTGATTACTTTCTTCCAAGTTTCCAGTAGGTATGGTTTTTCAATGATATTAAGAAATGTGCACATACACACACTCAGACACACACACACACATATATAATAGATTTCAACGTACACTCAAACACACACACACATACACATAAACCACACATATCAGACAAACACACACACACAACACACACACAAACACGAACACAAACAAAACCAAACACAAACACAACACAAACCCCAAACCATCAACCCAATATACACAATCCCAACATCCAAGCTCAGAAACCCACACACAAGGCCGCACCTCAGGAAGCCACCCGAGCAGCCCTTTCCTCACAGAGACACAAATGAAAGTGAGATGTCAGCGTTTAATAATAGCTTTGATGTGATTAAGCTGTACGACACACAGTAATTATAATGCGCGTGGGTCTGTTGTCTCCGAGGTAATTACGACGAAGAGAATGTTAATGAATATGCAAAGACCAGATGGATGACGGGGTGGAGGTTTTGATGTAGGTGGTTGTGGGGGGAGTTTGTAAATGTGTGTACGTGTGTTGACGTGTGTGGATGTGTGTGTTGTTGGTGGGGGTTGGTTGGTTTGTGGTTGTGTATGTTGTGGGTTTAAAAACTTCTGAGAATTTATCTGACCTGACAAACCTGTTCTGGTCCTTCTTCTATGTTCCCATCTACCTCTACTAGTCGCCTGAAGCGAAAGATCCTCGCATTGCAATACATACATTCTTAGAAGCCATATTCTCCTAAGCCAAATTAATCCAAGATTCTCCGTTTAAGAGACAAGAGAAGATGCCATTGGCCTTCGCTTGCATCCACTGCTCGCACTGTCGCTCTCTTCCCTCAGCTCCGTCTCTCCTCTCCTCTCTTCCTTCACCTTGTTATTTTCTCTCTTTTATCGTCTCTTTACCTTGTGATTTTGATTGACTTTCTCAAAAGTTCAGTATTGATTTTTTCAATGATTGGAAAAACTGTCACATACACACACGCAGACACACACACACACACATAACCACACACACACACACACACACACATACACATAACCACACAAACACAAACACACACACACAAACACACACAAACACGCACACAAACACAAACAAACACAAACACACACAACCCCAAACCAGCCACCACAATATACACAATCCCAGCAACCAAGCTCAGAAAGCCACACACAAGCCGCACCTCAGGAAGCCACCGAGCGAGCCCTTTCCTCACAGAGACATGCAAATGACAGTGGAGATGTCAGCGTTATAATAATAGCTTTGATGGTGATTAAGCTGTGACGACACACTAGTAAGTTATAATGCGCGGGGTGCTGTTGTCTCCGAGTGTAATGTAGCGACGAAGAGAATGTTAATGAATATGCAAAGACAGGGATGGAGGTGAGCGGGTGGGAGGTGTTGATGGGTGGGTGGGTGGGGGGGGGAGGTGGGTGTAATTGTGTGTACGTGTGTGGACGTGTGTGGATGTGTGTGTGTGTGTGTGGGGGGGGGGTTGTTTGGTTGTGTGTGTGTGTGTATGTGTGTGTGTTTAAAGGTACGTGTCTGTGAATTTATCTGTGCCTGACTATCCTGTGTCTGTGTCTGTCTGTCTATTCCCATCTACCTCTACAAGTCGGCCTGTGAAGCGGAAAGAACCTCGCATGGCACTTACATACATTCTTAGAAGGCCATTGCTCCCTTAAGCCAAATTAATCCAAGGATTCTCGGGGTTAATGAGACAAGACGAAGTGATGCCAGTGGCCTTCCTTGCATCCCACTGGCTTCGCTCTCTTGCTCTCTTCCCTCATCATCGCTCTCTTCCTCTCCTCCTCTTCCTTCACTTGTTATTTCTCTCTTTTATCGTCTCTTTACTTGTGATTTGACTTTCTTCAAGTTTTCAGTATTGATGTTTTTCAATGATGATATGAAATGTGCACATACACACACTCAGACACACACACACACATATATATAACTCACGCACACGCAAACACACACACACATACACACACACACATATACATACAAACACACACACACACACACATACGTTCATCAATATGAAAATAGGCACTAATGTATACAAATGTGAAAGAGACAGACAAACGGGTAGTTGTATCTTTTTATATGTTTGATAAATGAACACGTGAATAGTGATAGTTAAGAATATAATCATTTAGCTAGTTAATAAGAATATATGAACTAAGAATAAACAACACATATAAGAATATATGAACTAAGAATAAACAACATATAGATAATTATATTGAGACAAAGACAAAGGAAAAATAAAATAAACAATTAGATTGATGAAAAGGACAAGACAGCCACAAATATATGAACAGAGAGATAGATGAAAGGATAAATAGATGGACAGGGATATAGATGAGATGGATAGGTATGAGATATTTAAGATGAGATGGAAGATAAGAGATAATTTACAAGATATAGAGATATTTAAGGTATAGAGATCGAGATGTGTGATACATATCGACAGACAAATATATAAGATATGTAGGACAAACAGATAGATCGATAGACAGATATACAAGACAGACAGACATAAATGATAGACAGAAAAATAAGTATAATGAACAGGTACACAGACAGACAGACAAGTAATCAAACAGATGGACAAGTAGAAAGATAGATAGACAAATAACCAGACAGAGAGACAAGTCGACAGACAGACAGACAGACAGACAAGACTGAAAACCGAGGAAACAGACACAACCGCAGACACACATATCCATATCTATCCGAAGGAGACTACAGCCTCAAGATCTAACCCTAATTCCAAGTCATTTGGGGAGCGGAAAGCAGGTGTAGGCGCCACGAGGAAGTAATTAAATATGCAATGATACCCCACCGAGGAGATAATTCATATTCATTTGAAACGAATTGGATAACGTCATACGATGCCGGGCTGCCTGATTATTCATACGATATCAGAGCGGTGTGTTTACGTTGGAAGGGTTAAAGTGCTAAAAATTGAGAGAGGAGGAGGAAGGGAGGGAGGGAGGGAGGGAAGGGAGGGGAGGGATGGGAGGGGGTTGAGGGAAGGAGTGATGGAGGGACGGATGAAGAGAGAGAGAACGAGAGTTGGATAGAGAGATTTAAATTTGGGGAAAGATGGGACAAGCAAACAGGCAAGAGATATTCAGACAGATATGGAGAGAGAGAAAGAGAGGGAAAGAGAGAGAGAGAGAGAGAGAGACAGAGAGAGAGAGAGAGAGAGAGAGAGAGAGAGAGAGAGAGAGAGAGAGAGAGAGAGAGAGACATCCATACAGACATGCAGACAAGCGAACAAACAAGCAGAAGATAGATTATTAGAGAGAATGAGGTGCGTGTGTGTGGTGGGGGGCGTCACGATATTAACAACATGAGGATTATATATATCCCACGAAAAAGAAAATAAAATATAAACCAAAACAGAAAAAAGTGCTGGATATATTGCAGCTTCAATATCCTCAGAGTAATCCAAGTGAAGGGCACGCAACACACAGGAATCACAGACAATAGCCTTTGGTACAGCGGAGACAAAAAGAAAATCCACACACTCGACAGGAAACCCAAAACGAGAACGAGAATAACACAGAAATAAAAGAAAATAACATGTATCACGCAAGAAGCACACACAAAAAATATACCTACACACACAAGCATCCTAGCAAATAACAAGCAAGCACGTAGGAACCACAGACAAACAACACAGAGCGAAAAGGAACCGCAGTAAATGGCACAGGCAACACAAGCAACTCAAGAAGGTACAGAACATCCAGTCAACATTGCATTTAAATCGAGTCCTGAAAGGAACGAAGGAGCGAAGGAGGAAGGGAGTGAGTCCAGCGAACGCACAAAGCCTCTCAAAGGATTAATTTCTTGGATCTGCATGTAACTGGGCGTAAAGACGAGAGTGGAGTGAAAGAGAGAGAGAGAGAGAGAGAGAGAGAGAGAGAGGGAGGGAGGGAGAGAGAGAGAGAGAGAGAGAGGGGAGAGAGGGAGGGAGAGAGGGAGGGGGGGAGAAGAGAGAGAGAGAGAGAGAGAGAGAGAGAGAGAGAGAGAGAGAGAGAGAGAGAGAGAGAGAGAGAGAGAGAGAGTGCGAGAGAAGAGAGAGAGAGAGAGGGACGGAGAGAGAGAGAGAAACATGAAGAGAGAGAAGAGGAGACGGGAGGAGGGAGGAGAAAAGAGGAATGAGGAGGGGAGAGGAAAGGCGGGAATGAGGGAGGAGGGGATGGAGGGAAGGAGCGAGGGA
>NW_028234417.1:33389006-33392431 GCF_977035675.1 Penaeus japonicus
TCCTGAACTGTCTCGAAGGAGTATTCTGAGCGACTGATTTTTCTTGTGCTGGAGACACCCAATTAGTGTTGTCAGAGACACGAAACCGTACATAAAGAAAGAAAGGAAGTCAGAAAAGGTGAAAAAGCAGCATTAAAACAAGAAAAAAAACGCAAAATAATTGAGGAATACCTTTCAATCCCCGGAAAAAAAATTAGCGATGAAAGAAAGAAGGAAAGGAAAATATCGAGAAACATGAATAAAACCAAGAATATCTGTTGAATATGACAAGAGATCCAACGACAGGAAGATAAAGAATATGATCTTTTGAAAGGAATTCCATTTCCTTGGCTCTGGCGCGACTTTCAGAAGCACAAGTGTTTGCATATCGACAAGAAGGCTGAATCAGTGCTGTAGATGTTGCTTGTGTTGAAATCCGGTGTCAGTGCTTGCCTTTGGAGATCTTGAAGGCTAAGCTTGTCCTGGAGGATTGGGAGGAAAGAGGAGGCCAAGATGTGTGTGTGTGTGTCTCTCTGTATCTTTCACTCTCTCTGTATCTTTCTTTCTCTCTCTCTGTATCTTTTTTTCTCTCTCTGTATCTTTCTTTCTCTCTCTCTCTCTCTCTCTCTCTCTCTCTCTCTCTCTCTCTCTCTCGATCTGCGTCACGCTCGTCTCTCTCTCTCTCTCATCCTCCTCTCTCTCTCTCTGTATCTTTTCTCTTTTCTTTCTCCCCCCTTATCTCTTTCTTTCTTTCTCTCTCTCTCTCTCTTCCTCTCTCTCTCTTCCGTCTCTCCTGCACTCTCTCTCTCTCTCTCTCTCTCACTTTCTATCTCTCTCCTCTCTCTCTCTGTCTCTCTACTGTAACTTTTCTCTTTTCCTTTCCTCCCCCTTTCTTCTCTCACTCAACTCTCTCTCCCTCTCTCTCTCTCCTCCTCTTCTCTCCTCTCTTCATCTCTCTCTCTCTCTCTCTCTCTCATCATCGTCTCTCTCTCTCTCCTCTCTCTCTCTCTCTGTCTCTCTCTGTATCGTTCTCTTTTTCTTCCTTTTCCCCAGACCCGTTCTCTTTCCTTTCTCTCTCTATCTCTATCTCTCGCTCTCTCTGTCTCATCTCCTCCCTCTATCTCTCTCCCTCGTCTTCCCTCTCTCTCTCTCTCTCTCTCTCTCTCTCTCTCTCTGTATCTTTCTCTTTTCCTTTCTCCCCCCTTTCTCTTTCTTTCTTTCTCTCTCTCTCTCTCTCTCTCTCTCTGTATCTATCTCTTTTCCTTTCTCCCCCCTTTCTCTTTCTTTCGTTCTCTCTCTCTCTCTCTCTCTTTCTCTCTTTCTCTCTCTCTCTTTCTCTCTCTCTCTCTCTGCCTGTCTGTCTGTCTGTTTCTGTCAATCTCTCTCTCTCTCTCTCTCTCTCTCTCTCTCTCTCTCTCACCTCTCCCCCTTTCTCTTCTTTCTTCCTCTCTCTCTCTCTCTCCTCTCTCTCTCCTCATCGCCGCTCTCTCCTCTCCTCCCTCGCCTAACACTCTCTGTCTCCCTCCCTCCCCCACTCATCTCTCGCATCTCTTCTTCCACTCCCCTCTCTCTCATCATATCCCCCCACCCACCTCCCCCCCCCCCCCCCCCCCCCCCCCCCCCCCCCCCCCCCCCCCCCCCCCCCCCCCCCCCCCCCCCCCCCCCCCCCCTTGCAGCCCCCTTTTCCCATACATATATGAACACCCACCTCCCCCTATCACCCACTATTATCAGTGGGCGATGGGGGGAGGGAGTATCCTACAACTACTTTCATTACTAAAGGGAAAAAGATGTTCAATGGATAAAGGGATGTTCAATGCGATAATCAATTTGAGAAGCTATATAAGAAAATGAATATATCAAACGACAAAGAAAATAAATCAGGGACAAAGACAACAACAAACACCAGAAGAGGGTTTCTGAACAAGCAAACAAGTATGAGTGAGAGCATGTTGGAGATGGCATTGCATACGTTGTTTATGTTTTTCGATTAAGGGTTGCGGTTATTGCAAGGGTCGGGAAGTGAGAATTGCAGAGATAAGGAAAGGAAAGTGGGTCGAGGGAACGATAGATAATGAGGGAAAGAAGGAAGGAAAAGGGTATATCTAATATATTTTTTTTACAGTTTGTGGGTTTGTTTGTGTCTGTGTGTATATACGTAAACGAATGTGTGTTTGTGTGTGTGTGTATGTGTGTGTGTGTGTGTGTGTATGTGTGTGTGTGTGTGTGTGTGAGAGAGAGAGAGAGAGAGAGAGAGAGAGAGAGAGAGAGAGAGAGAGAGAGAGAGAGAGAGAGAGAGTAAGAGAGTAAGAGAGACTAAGAGAGTGAGAGAGAGAAAGAAAGATTTGCTTAACGGATAAAAGTACACTTAAAGAACACACACACTCAGATGAACAGGAGCCAAGTAAGTGAGGGAGGGTGGAAGCGCTAGGCATTGTGGACTCACTTCATATGCTAACAGGTGGACCAGGGTGGAGAACATTCTGGAGCACGTGGGCTGTGGTGTGACCCCCCCCCCCCCCCCCCCCACCCCCCCCCCCCCCCCCCCCCCCCCCCCCCCCCCCCCCCCCCCCCCCCCCCCCCCCCCCCCCCCCCCCCCCCCCCCCGTAGGAGGAGGAAGAGAGAGAGGAAAGGTAGAATGAAGAGAGGGAGAAAGATACAGAAGGAAGGAACGAGATGAAAGGAAGAAGAGGAAAAGGGAAAGGGAGAGGTAGAGAGAGTTGCAGAGAGAGAAAGAGAGACAAAGACAGAGAAGTAGAGAGAGAAAGAGGTTGAGAAAGATGCAGAGATAGATACAGAAAGAGAGAGGGAGAGGGGGGCAGTTGCAGGGAGGGAGGCAGAGAGAGAGAGAGAGAGAGAGAGAGAGAGAGAGAGAGAGAGAGAGAGAGAGAGAGAGAGAGAGAGAGAGAGAGAGAAAGATTGACAGAGAGTGTGTGAGAGAAAGAGAGAGTGAGACTGACAGAAACAGAGACAGACAGGCAGAGAGAGCGAGAGAGAGCGAGAGAGAGGGAGAGAGAGAGAGAGAGAGAGAGAGAGAGAGAGAGAGAGAGAGAGAGAGAGAGAGAGAGAGAGAGAGAGAGAGAGAGAGAGAGAGACTAACATAAAAGCTTTTCGTACAGGCTGGGGGAGGGTAGGTGGAGGATGAGGGGGAGGGGGTGTAAGAGGTGGGGGTGGGAGGGGGGGCGGTAAGAGTCTGGGAAGGTAAGAGGATGTCACTGGATGATTGATAATATCATTGTGTGCGTGCGGTGACGGGGTAGGGGTGGGATGGGGAGGTGAAGGGAAGGAGGGGGATGGGAAGTGGAAAGGGGGAGGGCGGAGGCATGGGGGGACATCTTGAGGGAGCTGCCAAGATCTTCCAGATATTCGAGGGCGGGGCACATGATAGACTATTTGGGGAGGGGGACGAGAGGGGGGTAGGTGGGTATCGCGCTGTGCAACCCATT
>NW_028234417.1:33407531-33410031 GCF_977035675.1 Penaeus japonicus
CCACTTCTTCTCTCCTTCCCCCCCCCTTTTTTCCCTCTCCCTCTCACACCTCCACTCCCTCTCCCTCCACCCCCGTCCCACTCCCTCACCCCTTCACTCCCCCCTCACACCTCCACTCCCTATCCCTCCACCCCCGTCCCACTCCCCCCTCACCCCTTCACTCCCCCCTTTTCCCCCTCCCTCTCACATCTCCACTCCCTATCCCTCCACCCACATCCCACTCCCTCCCCCCTCACACCTCCACTCCCCTTCCCTCCACCCTCCACCGTCCGTCTCCCTCTCACTCCACCCCCTTCCCTTCCATTTCTTAGAAGTATTTATAATGCAAATAAAATAAGTTTCTCTCTCGGAACGGTAATGGGCGTGTTGTAGCGGCGAGGCAGGAAGCGAGAGAGACGGGCCAGAGAAGCAAGCAGTTCGCGTCTGCATCTTGGCTTCACTCTGTGTTCTTGGTGATGCTGTCGCTCCTAGTCTTGGTTATGGGGATGCTTTGCGTAAGGTTTTGGGGTCTTTGGGTCTCTGTTTTTCTTTATTTCTATGCTTTCTCTCTTTTTTTTTCACTCTTTATCTCGTTCTTTCGTTGTTTTGGTCTTTCTTTCTCTCTTTCCCTCGTTCTCTCTCTCTCTCTCTCTCTCTCTCTCTCTCTCTCTCTCTCTCTCTCTCTCTCTCTCTCTCTCTCTCTCTCTCTCTCTCTCTCTCTCTCTCTCTCTCCATCTGTCTTTCTCTCTCTCTCTCATCATCATCACCACCACCATCATCATCATCATCATCATCATCATCATCGTCACCATCACTTTCACCACCACCATTATCATTATTATCATTACTACTGATATTATCATTTTTACTGTTATTTCTGTTGTAGTTGTTACTACTACTACGACTACTACTATTATAATAATTATCATGATTAATATTGTCGTTGTCATTATCATCACCATCCTCATTATTCCCACTCTTCTGATTATTGTTGTTATCGGTCATTTCCTTTTAAGAAAGAATATCATTATCGTCATCATATGTCAACTTTACATTTCGCATTTCCCATTCTTCATTCCCTCATTCAGAGCCTCTCTCCTCCTTTCAAAACACAGAGAAAGAAATCACACAATATCTTACAAGACAATTCGTATTTTTTTTCGTTTTGTTTTGCATATAGATGAGTCGTTTTATGAACAAACATTTGTCGTGCTATATTTAGGCAGGGATTCGTTGTATCGGGGGTGGGGGGATGGAGTGGGGTGGGGATGGGGTTATGAGAGGAGGGGAGGTGGTGAAGAGAGAGGAAGGGAAGTGTGTGGAAGGGGAAGGGGGGTGATGGGAGTAGAGGGTGAAAGAGGAGGGGGAGAAGATGGGAGAGGATGGATGGGTGATGGTAGAGGAGGAAGGAGGAGGGATAGGGGGATGGGGGATAGTGGAGGGGGAGGGGGGTGGGTGATGGTAAAGGAGGAAGGAGGAGGGATAGGGGGATGGGGGATAGCGGATGGGGAGGGGAAGGGTGATGGGAGATGGTGGAGGGAGAGGAAAAGGGGAGGAAGAGGAGGGAATGGGGAATGGATGATAGTGGAAGGGGAAGGAGGAGGGGCATTGAGGGGGTGGGTAGAAAGGGAGGTGGGGGGGGGGAATAGGAGAGAAACAAAATGATGGAAGGGGAGAGAGGAAGGAAGAAGAAGGGAGATGTTGAAAGCGGAGGAAGGTGTGGAAGTAGGGAGGGGACGGGGTAAAGGGAATGGGGTAGGAATAAGGGAGAAAGTGAAAGTGAGGGAGAAATGGGAGAGTGAAAGAGGAGATAGTGGAGGCGAAGAGGGAGGTAGGGAGTTGCAGAAAGGAGAGAGGTACAGGAGTGAAAGGGGAAAGTGACGTAAGGAAGAGATGAGGGGAGAAGGCATAGAGGAATTGGGAAGGAACAAGGGGAGAAGAGGGGAGGAATTACGGGAAGTTAGGAAGAGGAAAAACGGAGAAAAGAGGAGAGCGGGAAGAAGAGAAAAGGATAGATGTGAGAGAGGGAAGGTGGAAAGAGGGGGAGAGGCGAAAGGATGAGAGAAAGGCAGATGCGGAGAAGGGAAATGAGGAGAGAAAAGGAGAGGAGAAAGGCGGAGCAGAGGCAGCTAATGAAGATTATCCAAGGTCTAGGGAATAGAAATTGCTCATTGCCTTTGCACACAAGGGATTAAAGGTGAAGGTATCGTTAAATCCTGTTTAATGTCTCAGAGAGAGCAGAGGGGGTGGGATGGGGGTGGGGGGGTTGGCAGGAGTCGATTGAGATGGAGGAAGGCATTGGGAGGGCTTTTTTTTTTATTTATTTTTCTTTCCCCTTCCTCTTTTTCTTTCTCTCTCTCTCTTTCTCTCTCTCTCTCTCTCTCTCTCTCTCTCTCTCTCTCTCTCTCTCTCTCTCTCTCTCTCTCTCTCTCTCTCTCTCTCTCTCTCTCTCTCTCTCTCTCTCTCTCTCTCCTCTCCTCTCTCTCTCCTCTCTCTCTCCCTTTTTCTCACCCTCCTCTCC
>NW_028234417.1:33415031-33417531 GCF_977035675.1 Penaeus japonicus
CTCTCTCTCTCTCTCTCTCTCTCTCTCTCTCTCTCTCTCTCTCTCTCTCTCTCTCTCTCTCTCTCTCTCTCTCTCTCTCTCTCTCTCTCTCTCTCTCCTTCCTTCATTCATTCTCCCTCTTCCTCTCCGTTTCTCTCTCCCTCTCTATTTCCCTTCCCCATTCCCCATTCCATCTTCAATCCTCCCCCTTCACATTTCCCTCTTTCCTTACTTACTCCCCTTCTCCTCTCTCTCTCTCCCCCTCCCTATCTCTCCCTCATCGCTCTTCATCCACCCTCCTGTCTCCTCTATCTCTTATCATTTTTTTTTCTCTCACTCTTTCTCCTCTTCATTACCAACACAGCAGCTCGACTCCGACCTGTCCCGATTAGAGACGTATCGGGCTCAGATTAATGCATTCCTGTAGGCGTTCTCACGAGCTTTAGCTTCGCGGGGAGAGGGCGTTTTACTCGCCGGGGGAGCGGGGTACAGGGGGGATGGAAAGGAGAGGGGGGTGAGCTAGAGTAGGGGGAAGGGCAAGGGGATGGATGGGGGAGGGGGAGGGGGAGAGGGGTGAGCTAGAGTAGGGGGAAGGGCAAGGGGATAGGGGAGGGGGATAGGGGTGAGCTAGAGTAGGGGGAAGGGCAAGGGGATGGGGGATGGGGGAGGGGGAGAAGGGTGAGCTAGAGTAGGGGGAAGGGCAAGGGGATGGGGGATGGGGGAGGGGAGAGGCGTGAGCTAGAGTAGGGGGAAGGGCAAGGGGATGGGGGAGGGGGAGGGGGATGGGGAGGGGGAGAGGGGTGAGCTAGAGTAGGGGGAAGGGCAAAGGGATGGATGGAGGAGGGGGAGGGGGATGAGATAGAGTAGGGGAAGGGCAAGGGGGTGGATGGGGGAGGGGGAGGGGCATGAGATAGAGTAGGGGGAAGGGCAAGGGGATGAGGGAGGGGGAGGGGAGAGGCATGAACTAGAGTAGGGGGAAGGGCTAGGGGATGGGGGAGGGGGAGGGGAGAGGCGTGAGCTAGAGTAGGGGGAAGGGCAAGGGGATGGGGGAGGGGGGAGGGGGGGAGGGGAGAGGCATGAGCTAGAGTAGGGGGAAGGGCAAGGGGAGGGGGGAGGGGAGAGGGATGAGCTAGATTAGGGGGAAGGGTAAGGGTATAGGGGTGGGGGAGGGGGATGGGGAGGAGGAGAGGGGTGAGATAGAGTAGGGGGAAGGGCAAGGGGAGGGGAAGGGGGAGGGGAGAGGGATGAGCTAGAGTAGGGGGAAGGGTAAGGGGATAGGGGAGGGGGAGAGGGGATGAGCTAGAGTAGGGGGAAGGGCAAGGGGATGGGGGAGGGGGAGGGGGAGGGGAGAGGGATGAGCTAGAGTAGGGGGAAGGTCAAGGGGATGGGGAATGGGAGAGGGGGAGTGGTAGAGGTAGGGGTAGGGGGGGAGCGGGACGGGGAGTAGGGGTAGGGTGAGCTAAGGTAGGAGGAGGGGAGAGGAGGGGAGGGGATAAACTAGGGTAGGGGGGAGGGAAGGGGAGGGGATGGTGGGAGGTGTAGGGAGGGAAGGGAAAGGAGAGAGGAAGGGGTACGGGATGAGCTACGGTAGGAGAAGGGGAGGGGGTGGTTAGAGGTGTGGGGAGGGGTAGGGAAGGGGAAGGGGGCGGAGTTGGGGAAAGGAAGGGGGGGGAGTGTGTGCTCTGACCTTTAACCGGGCGACTGAGCTTTAAATGGACTTCGTTCTCTTTTTTTGTTGCAAATTTGTTTATTTATCCGTTCAGTTATTTTTAGTTGTTGTTTCGGAGTATGAGTAGGAATAATGTTTTTTGATTATGCGTTTGTTATTGTACTTGTTGGCGGTTGGGGTTGTGTGGCCATAATTATCTACTCCCCTTCCTCGCTATCTGCATTGCAATTATTATTATTATTGTTATTTTTTGTGTTATGGTTGAATTGTTCTTTGTTGCTATTTCTATGGTTATTCTTTATTATTATTAATGTTATCATCATCATCATCATCATTATTGTTATCACTATCATTATCATCATCATTATCATTTTTATAATCATTACAATTACTACTATACTACTAGTAATCATTATCATTATATAAACCACGATCATTACCCTCACCATCATCATCATTATTTCCTTAATAATACCATTCCTCAAGAGTCAGTCACAAAAGCCACCTTCTAAAATCCCAAGGCATTTGCAACCTACCTCGGCGTATGCAAACAATACTTCCTTCATTCCTGCGGCTTGCTTATAACATGCCTGTTGTCATGACACAAAACCGTGCAAACACAGCGGCGTCTCCCGGTAGTCGCAGATTACATGCATAAATCACCAAATGTACATATTTCGATGGATTGCTGGATCTTGCTTTTGCAATGCGGGAGTTGAATGTTGCGCCGAGGAGTGCAAATACCGACGTTAAATGAACGGGGTATTTTTTTTTTCTTTTTTCTTTTTTTTTTGGTATCTTCCTTTCATTTATATTGATTCTCTCTCTCTCTCTCTCTCTCTCTCTCTCTCT
>NW_028234417.1:33437531-33445031 GCF_977035675.1 Penaeus japonicus
CAACCACCCCCTTCCCCTCCCTTTCCCCTCAAAATCCCAAAACCGATCCTTGTGTACCTTCCCCTGCCCTTACCCCCCTCTCCCCCTACTCTTCCCCTCAACCATCCCCTTCCCCACCCTTCCTCTCAAAATCCTAAATCCACCTCCTCGTGCAACTGCCCCCCTATCTTCTTCCCCCAAATCCCTTCCCTCACGCCATCTCATACCCTCAGCCTTCCCTCTCCAAAAACTTTCTTCCAATTTTACTCACCCCTCTGAGCGCGCTCTCGGAGGAGTGCAACCTTCCGCGCCCCCACCCTTCCCTTAACCCCCTCCTCGACCTACCCTTCCCCTCAATCACCCTCCTCCCCCCCCACCCTTCCCCTCAATCACCCTCCTCCCCCCACCCTTCCCCTCAAACCCAAGCTCCCCTCCCACCCTTCCCCTCAAACCCAAGCTCCTCTCCTCGCCCTACCCTTCCCCTCAATCACCCTCCTCCTCCCTACCCTTCCCCTCAATAACCCTCCCTAGCCCCCCCCTAATCACATAATACACCCTTCCCCCTCAATAAAAAATCCCATTGCAGCTCCTCTCCTACCCTTTTTGCCCTCAAACTCATCGCTCACCACCACACCTTCCCCCCTCAAACCCCTGCTCCCCTCCTCGCCCTACCCTTCCCCTCAATCACCTTCCTCCCCCCCTTCCCCTCAATAACCCCCCTCCCCCCACCCTTCCCCTCAAACCCATGCTCCCCTTCTCGTACACTTCCCCTCACCAACATGCCAGCTTGGAGGGAGAAATACACCAGCTGAGCACCGGCAGAACCTCTTCCTCGGGTGAGAATAAAGGGGTGAAAGAGAGAGGGGAAAAACGCAGTTGGAAAGCGTTTGTTTGTGTTTTCCTCGTATATTTGAGAGGGAAAGATGGGGCGTTCTGTGACTTTTAAAGCATAGTTTGAATAAGTTGTTTGTCTGCAGCTTAAACTGATCGAATAGGTTTTCGCTTTATTTATTTATTTTTTTTAATCTACTTTTGTAATTATCATGAAATCAGACTTAACCGTTCTAGATACTGCGCCAGCCTGGCAGAATGAAATGTCTGCTTAATTCAGAATAATTCTCTACGAAGCAGTTGATTCACTGGCTTCATTCACATCCATTTCCCACTAGTCAGCTGATTTATGTGACGTAACTGCTTCATTCACATCCGTTTTCCACCAGTCAGCTGATTTAAATGGCGTGCCCACTACATTTACATCCGTTTCTCACCAGTTGATTCAAGTGACATCGCTTCAAGCCCATTCATTACTCAACAAGCAAGTAGGTTTCACTACTCTCATTTATTTCCCACATGCGAGTACGTTGCTTCATTCACATACATTTCTCGCTAGCCAACCCATTTTTATTAATATACTTCATTCACTAACGGCTAGGTGATTCGCATGATTATAATCCATTCGTGTGTTTTCCCACCTGTCAGCTGATTGTTGATGTGCAAGATGAGCTTGCTTCATTCCCATTCATTCACCAGAAGTTAGCCGCTTTACATGACGTGTGTGCTTCATCCACATCCATTTCCCGGCAGTCAGCTGATTCCTGGCGGGAAAAATGTTAGGCCAGCAACCTCTCACTTATTTGAAACGCTTCCGTACCACAGGCCGGGCTATAAATTTCGCTAGTCAGGGACCGCTGGTTCAATGTTAAAAGTCGAATCTTTGAAAATACATAGCGGCAGTGTGTGGCCTCGACACTTGTGAGGGAGGGCAGTGTGTCTGGGAGGGAGAGGACGGGGGTTAGGGGGGGAGAGAGGAAGGAGAAAGGGATGAGAGTGGAAGGATTAAGAAATAGAGGTAGGAGGAGGTTAGGGATGGTGGGAAAGGGGAAAGTGGAAGAGCTACAGGTAGGGGGTGGGGGGTGGAGGAGAGGAAGGTAAGGGAAGAGGAAGTAGGGAAGGTGTGAAGGTAAGGTAGGAAGAGAGAAAGAGGGGAAGGGGAAAGGAGAGGAGGAGAGAGAGATGGAGAGGCTTAAGAAATAACATGTAAGAGGCAAAGGATGGAATGAAAAGGGGATAGACAGAGACAGACAGACAGACAGACAGACATTCAGACATTCAGACAGACTCGACACAGACAGACAGACAGAGAGAGCAGCAAGTAGCAAGTTAGGGAAAGGGCAGGGGTAAAGAGGAGGGAGGAGGGGGACCTAGCCACACTCCCGCAACTTTCAATTTGTGGGTGATGGAAAGGACAGCCTGGTCGCCGACAGAACCACTCGTCACGGAATATTGTGATACAATTGAGAGGAAGGGCACTCGGCGGAAAGGGCCAATGCGCAGTTTAGACGGCGAATGTTTGGTCCATGGCCGAGGAAAGGCCATTAAGGCGTATTCACAAGATGTATCTCCTTGCGGTCGGCGTCGCGCGAGCCGTCGGTGCTGTCGCTTGATTTCTCGGCTGTTTGTCAGGAATGTGTGGGCTGTGTGCGTGCGTGTGTGTGTGTGTGTGTGTGTGTGTGTGTGTGTGTGTGTGTGTGTGTGTGTGTGTGTGTGTGTGTGTGTGTGTGTGTGTGTGTGTGTGTGTGTGTGTGTGTGTGTGTGTGTGTGTGTGTGTGTGTGTGTGTGTGTGTGTGTGTGTGTGTGTGTGTGTGTGTGTGTGTGTATTTGTGTTGGGTATATGTGTGTGTGTGTGTGTGTGAATATGTGAAAGAGATAGATAGAGAGAGTGAGTGTGTGTGTGTGTGTGTGTGTGTGAGAGAGAGAGAGAGAGAGAGAGAGAGAGAGAGAGAGAGAGAGAGAGAGAGAGAGAGAGAGAGAGAGAGAGAGAGAGAGAGAGAAAGAGAAAGAAAGGGAGGGGGAAAGAGCGAGAGCGAGAGTGAGTCCAAGAACACACACCCGCACGTGTTTTCCCTCCCCTGCATAATTAGACGAGACTCACAAATACGAGCATACGTAACCCGAGCGAACGGAGAGCTTTCGAGAGTCTTGCGAAATAAAGCTTCCATTTCTGTGTGACGCGGAGAGGAAGAGGGGACAGATGGAAGGGGAAGAGGGGAAGTGGGAGAAAGGAATGGGAATGAAGAGGGAGAAGGAAAGAGTTAATAGGAGGAAAGGGGGAGAGTTCGAGAAGAGAATGGGAATGGAGAGGGAGAAGGAAAGAGGTGATGGGTGATGAAATATGAAGTGAAGAGGGAAAAGGAAAGAGTTGATAGGAGAAAAGGGGGAGAGTTGGAGAAGGGAATGTGAATGGGAATGGAGAGGGAGAAGGAAAGAGGTGATAGGAGGCGAGTGAGAAGAGATTCGAAGGTGAGAAGAATAGGAGAATATGAGGAGGAGGAAAGGAGAAGGGAAGGGTAATAGTGAGATAAAAGAGGCGCGAGGGGAAAGGAGGAGAAGGAAAGAAGAGATAGGAAAAGGGGAAAAGGGGGAGAAGGGTATGCGAATAGAGAGGAAGAGGGGAATAGGAGAAGGAGGGAAGGAAGAAAAGGAAAGGGTACTAGAAAAATAAAAGGGGAGAGGGGAAAGAGAGAGATAGAGAGGAGATTGGAGGAAGGAGTAAAGGAAGAGAAAGTAAAGGAAATGGAGAGGAATAAAGAAAGAGGAAATGGGAGAGAGGGGAAAGAAGTAGAAGGAAAGGGAAATGGAGAGGAAGAAGGGAAGAGAAGGAAAAGAGAATGGATTTGTAAAGAAAGAAGGAAAGACGTGATAGGAGAAGAAGGAGAAAGAGGGAGAAGGGAATAAAAATGGAATGGAGAGGAAGAAATAAAAAAAAGGGAAGAGAGGAGAGGAGAGGAGAGGGGAAAGGGGACAAAAGGAATAAGAACGGGGAGGTGGACTGCCACGTCTTCAATCTGCAGCTCTCTATCGTCAAGTACTGTTCTAAGAAGTGTTTTGCAATGTCATATTATTGCACTGTGAATATTAAATGACGTGTCATCAGGATGGCGAGAGCATTGCAGTCTTGCAGAACGAAGGGAGAGGAATGTTGAAAGGAGGAAGGAAAGGATTTTTCTGGAAACAGATGCATCTTATTAGTATCTGGATGGGAATAAACAGATACTTCCCTCAAATATTTATATATATATATATATATATATAAATATATATATATATATTTATATATATTGTGTACATATAATATATATTATATATATATATAATAATATATTGTGTGTGTGTGTGTGTGTGTGTGTGTGTGTGTGTGTGTGTGTGTCTGTGTGTGTGTGTGTGTGTGTGTGTGCGTGCATATATGTATACATATATGTATATATTTGTATATATTTACTGATATACATATTTTTTACACACACACACACACACACACACTAACATACACAGTTTTCTACAAAACAATAGACCACAATGAAAGAGAGAATCACGATCAAAAAAAAAAAAAAGAAAAAAGAAAAAAAAAGGCAAGCAAGCAAGCAAGCAAGAACTGAAAAAGAAACATAAAAGAAAGAAACCACAAAGGAAGAAGCCAGGGCGCAGCTAATCAGGAGGGCCCTGAGCCGTGAGCCCTGAGTGTGCATGTAACCTGAGCGGCGATCCCTGAGATTAGAGGGCGACCGGTGACAGGTTGGGTCAATCTGAACGCCCACTCGGAGGTCAAGTTCGCGTAGGAGGTGGAGGGGTGGGGGGTTGGGGTGGAGGGGGGAAGATGGGATAGATGTGAGGGGGTTGCTTGTGATTGATTTATCTTTTGGTCTTTCTTTAGGGTAGGGGGGGTGGATTTGTTTATTTGTGAGTGTTTAGTTGTGGGAGGGAAGGGGGGGGGGTGGGGGTCTGTGTAGAAGTCTTTTGATCTTTCGTGTTCGTTTGCTCTCGCTCTATTTATTTCTCTCTCTCTCTCTCTCTCTCTCTCTCTCTCTCTCTCTCTCTCTCTCTCTCTCTCTCTCTCTCTCTCTCTCTCTCTCTCTCTCTCTCTCTCTTCTCTCTCTCTCTCTCTCTCTCTCTCTCTCTCTCTCTCTCTCTCTCTCTCCCTCCCTCTCTCTCTCTCCTCTCTCTCTCTCTCTCTCCCCCCACCCTCTCTCTCTCTCTCTCTCTCTCTCTCTCTCCTTCTCTCTCTCTCCCTCTCTCTCTCTCTCTCTCTCTCTCTCCCCCCTCTCTCTCTCTTCCTCCTCTCTCTCCCTCCTCTACTCTCCTCTCTCTCTCTCTCTCTCTCTCTCTCTCTCTCTCTCTCTCTCTCTCTCTCTCTCTCTCTCTCTCTCTCTCTGACTCTCTCCCTTTCCCTTCTCCTCCCCCCCTCTTCCCTTTCCCCTCCTCTCTACCCCCTCCACCCCCTCCACCCCCTCTGTCACCCAACGTACACAGTACATAGACCTCCGCTTCTGCTTCGAAAAATTCACACTAGCAACGTTTGTGATAAAGTTGAAACTGGAAATTGTCCTGCAACACACACTCTCTCCTTTTCTTTTGCAGGGACTTCGTTGTCATATTCTTTCCTCTTTTTTCTTTTTTTTTGCTCTTGCTCTTTCTATTTTATTTTTCTCTTTCTTTTTTTCTCTCTCGCTCTTTCTCTCTTGAGAAAAGAAAGGAAAATAGACATGCACAGAAATACCGTAAATCTATGACTAAGAAGAAGACATAAAAATATTTTCCTAAAGAATGACACGAAAACATTTAAGACCAAAATAAAACATAGACAAATATAGAAATATAAAGGAATCATGAATAACAGTTAAATAAGTATATTAGACAAACATAAACAATCAGGTTACCAGGAGGTTACCAGCAGTAACCTAGTTTCATAGATAGTCGTATTGCTAAGACTAGTTTTTGTGCGCAGTAACCAAGTGTAATAATGTCTGATGATAAGGTATCGTCCACAGCTGTCCTTTGCATGACAACATTGCAATTACCATGCGTGACAGATTTTTTTTAGTTGTTGTTCAGACCTTGCGTGTGCATATGCGTTTCTTTGCTTGTTTGTTGTTTGTAGTTGTGCACGTTTTTGTCAGTATGCGTGTGTGTGTATGTGTGTATGCTTGTATGTTTGAACTCATTTTATTTTTTATTTATTATTATTATTATTTTTTTTTTCATTCTTTTAAGGTCGTTAACGTTTTTAACTACATGTTGCTTGTAGTAGATGCAATGGGATTTATGTAAATGATGATAATCATCATTATTTTTTTATACTGTTAGTTATCTTTGATATTATGTCTAGCACGTTACTTCCTCTTATTATTACAATAATAGTAGAGCAATAATAGTATTTTGTTGTAACTGTATTTTCCATGACAATATTATCGCCATCATTACCATTATTTTCATACCCATCGTGATTAATATTTATCAATCTCAATCATTGTTGATTATGATAAATTAACGAGTTGTATTTTCCTTTGTGTTATTAATTATTGTTGTTTTGCTTTTTTTCTCTTTCCTTTTTCTTCTATCATAAGAACAGTGATAGTGATGATTATTTGCATTATTATTGTTTTATTATTGTAGTGGCTGTAATACTGTTACTAGTACTACCATCATAACCAACACCACCACCATAATCACCACCATCATCATCGTCATCATTATTCTCGTTTCTCTTTACATCATCACTATTATATTTCATCACTTTCTCCATCGTCATGCTCGCAACAAGTAACCGCTTTTTGCTTTTCTTTCCTTTAATGTTGTTCTCTCGTTTTACCCCCCCTCCCCCTCTCCCCTCTTTTTCCTTCCCTCCCCCCTTCTCCCTTCGCTTTCCACCCTCTCCCCCCTTTTCCCTTCCCTCCCTCTCTTCTCCCTTCGCTTTTCCCCCTCTCCCCCCTTTTCCCTTCCCTCCCCCCTTCTCCCTTCGCTTTTCCCCCTCTCCCCTCCCCATCTCCCTTCCCTCTCCCTGCCCTCTCCTTGGCCTCTCCCCTCCCCCCCTTTTTTCCCTCCCGTGTGTCTGGAAAACAATTACTGCCTCGGAATCACGTCTTGTACATGCTTTCCTTGTTTCGCGTTTCCGTGGCAATTGCAAACGTCTGGATTTATTGCATGGCGCTGTGAATGTTGCAGCCGCCTGCTTTTTGCTACTCCCTTCCCCCTCCGTTCCTTGCCCCTTCCCCCCCTTTCGCCTCTGCCCTTCTTTCGTTTTTCATCTTCTCCTTTTCTTTCTGCTTCTCTCCCCTCTTTCCTTCTGCCTCTCGCTTACCTCTTGTCTCTTTGTCTCCTCTACCCCATTCCCCTTCTCTCTCTTCTCTCCTCCTTTCCTTTCTCCCCTGTCTCCTTCCTCTTTCCTTCCCAACTTTCTCTCTCTCTCTCTCTCTCTCTCTCTCTCTCTCTCTCTCTCTCTCTCTCTCGCTCTCTCACCCCCTCACCCCCTCACCCCCTCACCCCTTTCCCTTCCTTCCTTCTCCCTCCCATCCTCTCTCTCTCTTTCCTCTCCTTCCCTCTCTCCCTCCCCCTTCCCCCCTCGTCCCCGCCGGAAGTTGGCAAGGGTTGTATTTTAATATGCTAGGTTCGTCGTGGCTGGAATTTGTTTGGGTGTTCGAACTCTTCGCTGTTATTTTTCGGAAGGGTACGTGCGTGCGCTTGCGC
>NW_028234417.1:33447531-33450031 GCF_977035675.1 Penaeus japonicus
AACGGGTAAAGGAGGGGGAAAGGATGGAGGCGAGAAGAGAGGGGGAGGGGAAAGGGGCTTAAGGGAAGAAGGGGGGAGGGGAAAGGGGCTGAAGGGAAGAGGAAGATGAAAGGATAGATGGGGGAAGAGGGAGGAAGATTAAAGTGAAGGGGAAAGGGAAAGGATAGAGGTTGAAGGAGGGGTAAAGGGGAGGGGGAAGGTATTGAAGGGAAGAGGAGGAGATGGATAAAGAGAAGAGGAGGGGAAGAGGGTCGAGGAAAGAAAAGAGGGGGATGAGAAAGAGTAGAGGGGACAGAAAGGAGAAGAAGTGAAATGCAGTAGGCGTTAGTTAGTCCTTCCCTCGTTAATGAAATGTCTTGTTTGATATCAAGCGGAAGTTAAAAAGTGTTAACTATAATGGTGATGATGGGAGCGATAATGATGATAGTAATTATTTTAATAATAATAATAAGGATAATGATAATGGCTGTTGTTGGTCAATCCAAAAATAAAGTATTCGTTTCGGGACAATAACCTTTGAAAGGATTAAATTCATATTTGACATCAAAGAATATTATCATAAAACACAGGTCAGGTTCGATTTTGGTTACAATACATCGTTTTTTTTTATATGACATGATCCTTTTTCGATGATAATGATAAGGGCAGTCGTAAAATCAAGAAATTCGTAATGGTAACAACAATAGCAATTTAAAGATAGTAACGTTGATAGTTTAGGAAGAACAAACAAACAAGCAAAAAATACGAGGCAAGAACAACAACTTCAATAACAACAACAATAATAATGACAGAGGCAGAAAACAAAGGAAATGGAGGCGGATTATACAACAAAAACACGAGTGGCAAATTTTACAGCAATTAATGTTTACAGCAAAATGGATAAAATGCACTGTAATTGGTTTGAATCCGATTAAACCCGGTGATATCATCCTTCGTATAATGATGTAACGCGCGACATGAAATAGATGCAACATGATGACGCTTTGCAATGTTGCGCTTTCAACAACCTTTTTTTTTAATCTGTGCGTTTGTGTGTGTTTGTGTGTGTGTGTGTGTGTGCGTGTACATGTGCGTGCGTGAGAGGTTGGTTTAGTGATCATTGTTAAAAACGGCTTAACATTGAGACGGGGATGTGATGATTATTATTATTATCATTATTTTTTTTATTCCTCCTGGCTTTGATTCCAATTATCATTTACAATTGATAATGGTACAGGGATTTGGGTAAAGGAGTTGCATCATATTGTAATAGTTTTATCAGCTGGTCATTTTTATCCGAATATTCTTTCGGAATAGCTTTGGTCTGGTGAATGTTGGCGGGTGTCATTTTCCATATGTTCATTAATTTGCTAATTTGAACGCTTGGGTATACACTGATACTCACATGCACATATACGCATGCATATTTGCATTTCATTATTAAACAATACTGGCATATATCATTACACATGCAAACGCTCAGGCACGTACGCCCTGAAGCATACACACACACACACACACACACACACACACACACACACACACACACACACACACACACACACACACACACACACACACACACACACACACACACACACACACAGATAGAGAGAGAGAGGGGGGGGAGAAAGGGAGAGGGAGAGAGAGTGAGAGTGTGAGAGTGTGAGAGTGTGAGAGTGAGAGTGAGAGTGAGAGTGAGAGTGAGAGTGAGAGTGAGGGTGAGAGAGAGAGAGAGAGAGAGAGAGAGAGAGAGAGAGAGAGAGAGAGAGAGAGAGAGAGAGAGAGAGAGAGTATGCATATATGTGCCAACCTTGATCTGAACGGATCTAGATCACCTCCCAATGATAAAGAATAGCCAACCCACCCATAAATGTTAATAACAACTTGAGTAATTCTCCGAACAAACCGAGAAACCAACGTTGGCGATTATATAACCTCCTTGTTTGGTTAAGGCAATGATGATAATGATTATAATAGAGGATATAAGGAAAAAAAACAGTAATGATAACAATGATGATAATAAAGACAATAGCAAAACAATGCATCCAAGGAATCCTCAAGCCCTGCGAACATCCACACTGGTCCGTATTACAAAAGGGTAAGAAAAGTAATATTCCTCTCTGTTTTCCCTCCTCGTCTTCTGTCCTCTTCTCTTCACCTCTCTCTTCCCTTCTTCTCTTATGTCCTCTCCTCTCCTCTCCTCATCCTTCTCCTCTTTCACCTCTCTCTTCTTCCCTCGCTTCTTCTCCTCCCCTCGCTGTTTTAATATAGGTCGATGTGGAACCAGGTCACCAAAGGTCACATGACACCCACGCTATTAGCAATTGTGATATGCTGTGAAATTATTTTGTTCTCGCTTGCTCTGGCGTAATTACTGGGTGCTTCCAGTAAGTTATGGTTGGGGACGGTAAGGGGTAACTAAGTGTGTTTATTTATGTAAGCTTTGTGATGTAGTGTTTTGTGTGTGTGTGCGTGTGCGTCTGTGTGTCTGTCTGTCTGTTGTATTATTGTATGTGCG
>NW_028234417.1:33455031-33457531 GCF_977035675.1 Penaeus japonicus
GGTAGGGGGTTGAGGTATGAGAGAGGGTTGGGGGGGGGGGTGAAGAGGAAGAGCGACGAGGGGGAGGAAAGGAGTAAGATGGGGGAGGGGAGGATGATGATAAGTTATGATGATTTGTATGTCTTATTTATGTCTTAACAACCTATTTTTCATCGATGATAATAGTGCTCGTTATTAATGTCTAAATAAGACATTGGACATTCACATTAGGATTGCAATCTTGTCACGTGATATCGCACTATATCGCCAACAGCTGATTCTCGCCTCACGGATGATATGCAAATTTTTGTAGAATTACCTCGCCCCTTTGATTTATTGGTGGTAATTTGTGATAAGAAAGTGTCTTCGTGGGAGAGGTTTCTTTAAGAGGTGTGTTTAAGGGTGGAGAACATTGCGTGTGTGTGTGTGTGTGTGTGTGTGTGTGTGTGTGTGTGTGTGTGTGTGTGTGTGTGTGTGTGTGTGTGTGTGTGTGTGTGTGTGTGTGTGTGTGTGTGTGTGTGTGTGTGTGTGTGTGAGTCTATGCATGTATCCTCCGTGACTACTCGAGTAATCTTCCAGACGTATAGATGAATGGTTGTGTTGTGACACGTTGTGACATGTGATGTGTGACGTATGACATTGTGGAGGAGTCCTTGATATGACATGACAAATGACATACTTAATGGATCTATATGTAAACCCTGCTTAAAGGCAGTATGAGGAAAGTCAAAGATGTCAGATACAGAGACGATATATTTCCACATCCACATGACTTACGTTCGTTAAACATTTCGACATTCAGTTATCGCATTTTGTTTATTATCGTATTCATTTATCCATTATTTACTCTAAATATTATTGAAGTGTGACGCCGCCGGGACTCTAAGAAGGCATTCGGTCATGTCAGTCCTCTTCCTTCGCTTAGAGGAAAAGGTCGCTCGCTCTCCCGCTGTCATGGCTGTCATCAATAACAGGAGGCTGTCAGGTCATACGGCTTTTAAGTCGGTGGGTTGCCTCGTTCTCTCTCTTTCTCTTTCTCTTTTTCAATTTCTATCTCTTTCTCTTATTTTTACTCTCTCTCTCTCTCTCTCTCTCTCTCTCTCTCTCTCTCTCTCTCTCTCTCTCTCTCTCTCTCTCTCTCTCTCTCTCTCTCTCTCTCTCTCTCTCTCACCTTCTCTTTCTCTCTCTTTCTCTCTCTTTCTCCTTCTCTCTTTTTTCTTCGTATTTTTTCTACTTCTTTCTTTCATACTATCTTCTTCTGGTTCTTCCTCATGTACTTCTTTATCTCCTTCTTCTTTTACTCTATTCATCTCTTTTCCTTCCCTTTAGCTGTGATTTTACCTTTCTTATATTTTTACTTTTACCATCATCATCAGCATTAAGTTCATCACCAACGCCACCTACACCATAACCACCACCATAACTGCCAACACCATCACCACAACCTCCCTCACCCACCACTATCACCACCACAACCACTATCAGTACCACCACCACTACCCCCACCACCACTACTCCCACCACCATAACCGCCACCACCATCTCAACCTCAACCTCAACCTCAACCTCAACCACCACCGCGACGATCATCACCATCACCACCATCACCCCCCCACCCCCCCTTAGAGCCCCGTTTCCCCCAAAATTCCGATCTCGAAGGAAACGTCTCTTACTAACAAGCGCAATAACCTTGTAAACAAGTTGTGCAATTTTGCGTTCCCTTTCCCGGCATGCAGCTGTTTTGCATTGCAATAACGGACTGACTCGAGAGGGATTTTTTTTTCTCTTCTCTCTCTTTTAAATATCTCTGATTTTCTTTCTTTGTTCTCTCTCTTTGTTATTAGTCTTTCTGTTTCTGTTTTTCTGTTAGTCTTTCTTTGTTTCGTTTCTGTTTTTTTTCTGTATTCGTCATTTATTTTAATTGTTTTAATTTTGGTATCTCTTTGTTCTTTTATTTTTCGTGTTTTTTCCCTATTTCTGTTTTATATTACATTATATTTTCTCTCTATTCTTTTATTTTTTTCTGTTGTTTCCCTCGGTAATCATTATTCTTTTATTTTTTTTCTCATGTATTTTTTTTTTTTTTTTCCTGTTCTTGATTTTTTTCTATTTAATCTTCTATACTCTCTCGCATTTCACTTTTTGTGTGTTTTGCTTTTTCTTCTCTTTCTCCATCATATTCATTTTCTCTTTCCAATTTCTTCTTCTTCTTCTCTACTCCTCCTTCACCACTTTATCTTTATCAATCCGTATTCTTCCTCCTCCTCCTTTTTGTCTTCCTCTCTTTTCGTACTTCTTCCATTGTTCCTCCTCATACTACTTCTCCTATTAAACATCCCTGTTCTCTTCTTCTTCATCTTCTCCCTCTTCTGTTCATCCTCCTTTTTCAAGACCTTCTTCTCCTTCTCCTCCTCCTTCACATCTTTTCCTATCCTCCCCCTCCACCTCTTCCTCCTACCCCTCCTCCTCCTCCTCCTCCTCCTACTCCTCTCCTCCTCCTCTTCCGCCACCTCTTCCTCCT
>NW_028234417.1:33497531-33507531 GCF_977035675.1 Penaeus japonicus
CTAACGTTTAAGATTCAAAGGACATTGTGGATGTATTGTTGTTAATAACGATTACGGTTAGATCGTTGTAATAAATTACACCGTATAGGTTTCCTCGAAGCCTTGTGCATATATCTTGATCTCGATTTATTTATTTTTATCTTCGTTCTGACAATGTGCCTGCCATATGTTTATTTCATTGTGGGTCCGCTTTTTCATTTTCTGAATTTCTATCAAGAAAAATAAATCAGTCATTTCAGTTTAGTTCTTTGTTTACCACCCTGGCCAACTACACAGACATGAACAAGCTTTGATACATTAATGTTAAGTCATGAAATTGTTGCTAACATTGTATTACGAATTAAGGTAATAACGCGATTATATTCTCTGGTGTATCAACTGTGAATAGAAAATACTGAAATATGGCAGACATTCCCGCAGATTTTATCAAGACCCTTTTCTCACGAGATTATCACGAGAGATGAGAGACTTTTGCAAAGAGACAATCCTCTGCACATATGTCATGGAAGATGTTCCTATTTCCTCGTCTCGAATTTACGTCTTGCAAGAAATATTAGCGTCCTGGACGAACTGCCAAGTCCTTGTTGAACAGGCATGTCACGCCTTAGAAGAGATGACAAGATTTCCATCAACCTTTTGTTAAGGTATTTGCAAGATCTGCCTCACATCCTCAGAAATCTATCAAATCCTTGGTAGAACTGTCGAAATATTAGAGAAACAGTCCTGACCTTAAAGGAACATACACGTCTTGAGAGAATGGCAAGAGGTTTGGGAAACAAATCCCTTTGAAGAACTGCCAAGTCCATCAATGCGAAAACGTGAATGAACTAACCGAGGGTCCCTGAGCCACACACGCAGTTTTGCAATATTAGTTCTCGGAGTTTCGAACCAGATTCGAGAAAAGAAGAATAGTCCAAGATCTTTGCGAGGGAATTCGAGGTCTTGGGAGACTAGTCAGCCACTTTCCGAAGAACAATTGAGTTCTTTGAGGGTGAATAAACCAAGGACTTTGCCAGAACAATGAACTCTTGGGGAGAGAAGGCATGCACGTTAGGGAGAACAATTACGATCTTAAAGAGAACAATGAAGGCGTTAGAGGAACAATCAAATCCTAGAAGAACAATCTAGGATGGAGTTGATCAGTTTTCTCGTGTTATTGAGACGCATAAAGAGGAGAACAAAGGAACAAACGAGAAAGGAGAGGCGAACGGAAAGAGGAGGGGAAGGGAAAATGGAAAAGCGAAGTAAGGCGAGAGTACAAGCAAATAATGGGAGGAAATTGGGAAAACAGAGGAGAAAGGACGTAGAATCGAGGAACACAAGAAGGTAAATAAAGGTAATCGATTGTGGATAAAGCAAAAGAAAGACAAAGGAGTAAAAAAAAAAGAAAAAAAAAGGAAGAGCGCAATATATGGCATCCAAAATATGGATTCATAGGAAGGTTTTCCCTCTCTCTCTCCCTCCCTCCCTCCCTCCCTCCCCTCCTCTCTCTCCCTCTCTCCCTCCCTCCCCCTCCTTCAACCCCTCCCTCCCTCCCTCCCTCCCCCCACCCTCTCTCTCTCCTTCTCTCTCTCTCTCTCTCTCTCTCTCTCTCTCTCTCTCTCTCTCTCTCCCTCTCCCTCTCCCTCTCCCTCTCCCTCTCCCTCTCCCTCTCCCTCTCCCTCTCCCTCTCCCCCTCCCCCTCCCCCTCCCCCTCTCCCTCTCCCTTTCCCTTTCCCTCTCCCTCTCCCTCTCCCTCTCCCTCCCTCCATGAACAGTTAGCTTCCCTCACCCCCTCGTGCCACCGCCGCGGCGCTGCCACCATATAACAATATTACCCTAATGCATCCTCTGCGCTAATGCTGCCGTACCTCGGGAACCTGACCTTAATGCAACATTGTCGCCGCCGGAATGTAACCCGGGTCTAATAAGGATGTATGTATACAGTAGTTACTGCCTGCTCGCGAATTCGTTCCGTTCCTCCTGTTCTATCGCGTTTTAATTGGTTTATTTTGGTTTGTTTTTTTCTGTTTATATGTATCATATTTCTCTCTTTCTCTTTCTCTCTTTTTTCTCTCTTTGTCTCTCTTTCTCACTCCATTTATCTCCTCTCTCTCTCTCTCTCTCTCTCTCTCTCTCTCTCTCTCTCTCTCTCTCTCTCTCTCTCTCTCTCTCTCTCTCTCTCTCTCTCTCTCTCTCTCTCTCACTCTGTCTATCTCCTCTCTGTCTCTTTCTTCTTCTTCTCCCTCTTCCCTCTTTCTTCCTTATGTCTTTCATTTTCTCTTTGCACTTCCCTTAGCTCCCTCTTCTCCCCTTCCCTTCTCTTCCCTTCTTTCATGCTCACCTAATCATCCCTTTTTTCTACCTCTTGCATACCTGCATAAAGTGATTACGTCTGCATGCATAATCGCATCTTACAATGCAAGGGATAATAAGGTGTTTGAATGTAAGCATGATTGTGACCAGAATACATTCCCGCCCACAATTCCTTATTTCTTTTCTACTCCTCCTCCTTATTATTGTTATTATTATCATTATTATTATTCTATTGTTGTATTTATCATTATCATTATTATTATTGTTATGTATATTATAACATATAATGAGGAATATTTTACGGACGCACACGCGTACACACACACACACACACACACACACACACACACACACACACACACACACACACACACACACACACACACACACACACACACACACACACACACACACACACACACACACACACACACACACACACACACACACACACACACAATGATGAGTACCATACAATAAAAATTATAATTGAAGTGATATATAGCAATACCTCAAAGTAGGCAATAGAATCATGAGTGGTGCCCGACAACAGACACTCTCCTGGAATACGGAGAATCATTGGAAAGTCTGTTATTGATGTGACTTTGTCTTGCCAAGTAATGCAGAACGCCAGAGCTTCTGTCAGTAAACGGCAGGCAAATCGCCAGGAACACTGATAGTAATGCAAACAAGACTTCATACCTGTTATGATACTTCGAGATTTGTGTGACGTCATGACTTGCTCTGGAGTGAAGTGAAGCGCAAATATATATTCATTTATTTATTTCGCGGTAATAGGTATGATGATGGATAATGATCACTATTATGGTATATGTTTTTTTTTATCATGAATTAATGATAGTGATTATAAGTATGATGATGGCATTAGTGATAATTAAGATAAAAATGAAGATAATAGTCATAATACAAATAATAGTATTGATAATAACACTGATGATTCTACTAATTACTACTATTAATCCTACAGCAAAGAACAGATACATAAAGATAACATAAACACAGAACAAACTAAATGTAAAAAAACAAAAAAAAAAACGTAATTCAGTCGAATCCACGATTACAACAACGGGCGTTAAGGTTATTCCCCGTGGGCGTAATACGTAGGAACGACGCCCTCGGCAGCCTGGGTGGGCGTGCGCTTGTTTTGGTCCCTGATTTACGGCGCAGTGAACTTAATAGAATAGATAAATGTGCAATCTCGGCCAAACGTATAAATCAAAAGTAAGAGCATAGGTCATTCGGGATTAATGGGGCCGCTTCCTCTCTGCTTCCTCTTGCTTTTGCTCTTGCTTTCCCTCTTGCTTTTACTCTTTCTCTTACTCTTGCTTTCGCTCTTACTTTTATGTTTGTTTTTACTCTTGCTCTTTGTAAGGTGGCCGAATTGTGCGGTCAGCAGGCGTTTCTTGACAGAGTCTCGTTCAGCAATCTCAGGTAAAGGGTGTCGGTGTGACACCGTGGTAGCGAGGAGAAGTCCAGACGAAGTTCAGGTTAACAGGGTTTATTCTTGGGCAGCAATGGTACAGTGGAGCTATGGTAACTCCCTCGGTGTCCCCTTGTCTAGTGAGACTTTCCGAGGGGAGCGTTTATATTCAGGCCCGTAGGCTTGTTACATGACGTCATATGAATTCCTACGTGACGTCAATGTGAGGCCTGTTTCTCTCTATATGGTTTGGTAGAGTAGGGCCTCTGAGTACAGTGGATGTACTGTTTGGACACATAAAAGGTAAGGCGCGGGGCGCGCTTGGGCGGCCCGCGAGAAGCGTAGATATATATGTATAGAACAAAGACATTAAGACGGAAATAACTAGTACAGCTATATGAATGCATATACAATTATATATTGGATAACAGAACTTAATCAGCTGTTCTCAGATACGGCTACAAGTAATGCAATGTACAGAGTGCAGTGCTTTCACTCTTACTCTTTTACTATTGCTTTTACTCTTCTCTTACTCTTGCTTTCGCTCTTGCTTTTACTCTTCTCTTACTTTTGATTTCGCTCTTGCTTTTACTCTTGTTCTTACTCTTTCTTTTATATTTCTTTTAGTGTTATTTTTACTATTATTTTTACTTTTCTGTTACTTTTATTTGTACGCTTGCTTTTACCCTTGTTTTCACTCTTACTTTTACTCATGTTTTACTCTTACTTTTACTCTTGTTTGAACTATTATTTAACTCTTAGTTTTACTCTTACTTCCACTCTCGCTTTTATTCATTTTTTACTCTCGTTTTCATTCTCTGTTCTTTCTCTTACTCGTGCCTTCACTCTTGCTTTTAGTCTTGTTTTACTCTTGCTCATACTCTTTCTTATATTCTTGCTTACTCTTAATTTCGCAGTTAATCTCACTCCTACTCTTGCTCTGTCTTCCGTCTTTTACCTGTTCCCGCTCCCACTTTTCTCCCTCACTCCCACCCCTTTCTCTCACTCCCACTCCTCTCTCTCACTCCCACTCCTCTCCCTCACCCCCACTCCTCTCCCTCACCCCCACTCCTCTCCCTCATTCCCTCTCTTCTCTCTCACTCCCACTCCTCTCTCTCACTCCCACTCCTCTCTCTCACTCCCACTCCTCTCCCTCACTCCCACTCCTCTCTCTCACTCCCACTCCTCTCTCTCACTCCCACTCCTCTCTCTCACTCCCACTCCTCTCCCTCACTCCCATTCCTTTCTCTCACTCCCACTCCTCTTTCTCACTCCCACTCCTCTCCCTCACTCCCACTTCTCTATCTCACTACCACCTCTCTCTCTCACTCCCACTCCTCTCCCTCTCTCTCACTCCTCTCTCTCACTCCCACTCCTCTCTCTCACTCCCACTCCTCTCTCTCACTCCCGCCGCTCTCCCTCACTCCCACTCCTCTCTCTCACTCCCATTCCTCTCTCTCACTCCCACTCCTCTCCCTCACTCCCACTCCTCTCTCTCACTCCCACTCCTCACCCCTACTCCTCTCTCTCACTCCCACTCCTTTCTCTCACTCCCACTCCTCTCTCTCACTCCCATTCCTCTCTCTCACTCTCACTCCCACTCCTCTCCCTCACTCCCACTCCTCTCCCTCACTCCCACTCCTCTCTCTCACTCCCACTCCTCTCTCTCACTCCCACTCCTCTCTCTCACTCCCGCTCCTCTCTCTCACTCCCACTCCTCTCCCTCACTCCCACTCCTCTCTCTCACTCCCACTCCTCTCTCACTCCCACTCCCACTCCTCTCCTCTCTCTCACTCCCACTCCTCTCTCTCACTCCCACTCCTCTCCCTCACTCCCACTCCTCTCTCTCACTACCACTCCTCTCTCTCACTCCCGCTCACCTCTCTCACTCCATTTCCTCTCGCTCACTCCCACTCCTCTCTCTCACTTCCACTCCATTCTCTCACTCCCGCTCCTCTCCCTCACCCCCACACTTCTCTCTCACTCCCACTCCTCTCCCTCATTCCCGCTCCTCTCCCTTACTCCCATTCCTCTCCCTCACTCCCGCTCCTCTCTCTCATTCCCACTCCTCTCCTTCACTCCCGCTCCTCTCCCTCACTCCCACTCCTCTTTCTCACTCCCACCCCTTTCTCTCACTCCCACTCCTCTCTCTCACTCCCACTCCTCTCCCTCACTCCCACTCCTTTACTTCACTCCCATTCCTCTCTCTCACTCCCACTCCTCTCCCCCACTCCCACTCCTCTCTCTCACTCCCTCTCCTTTACTTCACTCCCATTCCTCTCTCTCACTCCCACTCCTCTCCCCCACTCCCACTCCTCTCTCTCACTCCCACTCCTCACCGCGTCAGTTTAAAGTCTATACAAAGATTCTGGAAGTCTCATAACTATTGAGAGAGGGCGAAGAAATGTGAATGTTGGCGGGAGGAGAGGGGAGAGGGGAGAGGGGGAGGGAGAGGGAGGGGGGAGAGGGGGAGGGGGGATGAAGAGGAGAGGGGAGAGGGAAAGGGAGAGGGAAAGAGGTGGGGGGAGGGGAGGAGAGAGGAGGGAAAGTTCGCCAAACAAGTGCTGGCAGAGTTAAGAAAAATAGTTTTCTTTGAGACATGACACAAACAAGCATCGTCGCCGCTTCACCATCGCGTCGCAAGTTCGCCCGCGGGAAAGTTGTTGGGCGGCGCTCGATAAACATGTCGGAAGACGCGCGACCTGTCTGGGGGGTGGTGGGTGGGTGGGTAGAGGGTGTGGGGGTCCTGTTGTCGCTCGCGCGCTGTGTTTTTCTGTCTTTTTTTTATGTGAGTTTCTCTGTCTCGTTCTCTGTCTTTTTTTTGTCTTTTTTCTTTCTGTTTCTCTCTCTTTTCCGTTCTCCTTCTCTTATTCTCTCTCTCTCTCTCTCTCTCTCTCTCTCTCTCTCTCTCTCTCTCTCTCTCTCTCTCTCTCTCTCTCTCTCTCTCTCTCTCTCTCTCTCTCTCTCTCTCTCTCTCTCTCTCTCTCTCTCTCTCTCTCTCTCTCTCTCTCTCTCTCTCTCTCTCTCTCTCTGTCTCCCTCTCTGTCTCCCCCCATCTTCACTCTCACTCTCTCACTCTCTCTCTCACACACTCACTCTCTTACTCTCACAATCAGTCTCTTCCACCTTTCCACAATCTCATTTCCATCCCCTTCTCCCTCCCCACCATAACTCCCTCCCTCCCTCCCTCCTCTCTACCCCCCCCCCTCCTTCAATTCAGATTTGCAGCTTTGAATTCCCTGCGTCTCATCGGTCATATGCGTATTAATGCCCTTATCTCTGCACAAGAGGAGCGAAGAGGATGGAGGATGGAGTGTGGATGGAAAGAAGATGGAGTGGGGATGGGAAGAAAGTGGAGTGAGGATAGAAAGAAGATAGAGTGGGGATTCAAAGTGGATGGAGTGATGAATCAAAGAGGGTAGATTGATGATAGAAAGAGGGTGGAGTGAGGATTGAAAGAGGAGGGAGTAATGAGGACAGAAAGAGGGTGGAGTGAGGGCAGACAGAAGGTGGAGTGAGGATAGAAAGAGGAAGGAATGAAAACAGAAAGAGGGTGGAGTAAGGATTGAAAGAGAGTGGAGTGAGGATTGAAAAATGATGGAGTGATGAAAGAAAGAGGTTGGAGTGAGGATTCAAAGTGGATGGAGTGAGGATTGAAAGAGAGTGGAGTGAGGATTCAAAGAGGATGGCTTGATGATGGAAAGAGGGTGGAGTGAGGATTGAAAGAGGAAGGAGTAATGAGGACAGAAAGAGGGTGGAGTGAGGGCAGACAAAAGGTGGAGTGAGGATAGAAAGAGGAAGGAATGAAAACAGAAAGAGGGTGGAGTAAGAATATAAAGAAGGGTGGAGTGAGCATTGACAGAGGGTGGAATGAGAATAGAAAGAGGGTGGAGTGAGGATTGAAAGAGGAGGTAGTAATGAGAATAGAAAGAGGGTGGAGTGAGGATTGAAAGAGGGTGGAATGAGAATAGAAAGAGGGTGGAGTGAGGATTGAAAGAGGGTGGAATGAGAATAGAAAGAGGGTGGAGTGAGGATTGAAAGAGGAGGGAGTAATGAGAATAGAAAGAGGGTGGAGTGAGGATTGAAAGAGGAGGGAGTAATGAGAATAGAAAGAGGGTGGAGTGAGGATTGAAAGAGGAGGTAGTAATGAGAATAGAAAGAGGGTGGAGTGAGGATTGAAAGAGGAGGTAGTAATGAGAATAGAAAGAGGGTGGAGTGAGGATTGAATGTAGTGTTGGTCATTTTAATTATGCTTTTATATTGTATATATATTTATCTTTTTATTCGTTATTTCATACTCTCCCATTATGCACCATACTTTTCAAAAATAAGAAACGAGGAAAAATATAAGAAAACCACACTTAACAATAATTCCTTATTATTGATTCCCAATACCAAACATGTACATACATAGTTTATTTCCACACTGAGCCTATGTACTTAACCGTGAAATTGAGACTAAATTTGCCATAATGGTGTTACTTAACCTTCACAGTATAAGTTCTCCCTCCGTCAAGCGCAGCCAAGGTCGGTCTACCGGCTTATTATTTCGGCCAGTCCATGTTACATTTAAGCGGGGGAGTCCAGTCTTCTGCAAATTCCCGCTTTGTTTTCGTCACAAGAATTAACATAAGGTAACGACCAAGGTGTAGTTTTCCAGCGGCAAGACTTGCATAGGCCTTTTCGATGGTCGTTAAGTAGTGGCACCGATACTTCGTCGCATAATTCACAACAACTCCTCGGGGGCACTGGAGAGCGTAGCCTCGGCTCGTCCGGAAGATGTCCACCGTCATCCTCGACTCGGGAGTTGAAAACCGTTCCAGCTCCATATCCCTTCCAGTGGACCAGGGCCCTCTCACGGCTGGTAGAGTTCTGGCGCTGGGACACCAGTCAGGCGGGATTCAAAGTCGCAGACGAGGTGGAGCGTCAAGAAGATTCAGAACAGGATCAGTATAACAGGCAGTACAGATACTCGACATTCAAGATCTGGAACAGACTCCAGACTTCGCCAAAGTTACAATCACCATACAACAGTAAATCTGAGGGAGAAAATAAGTTTAGTAACAGGATCATTGCAAAATATATCTCGTATCACTGTTAAAATCTATATAGACTCAGCGGGACCTTGAGACCTTGTTTTCATAGTGTGTTTCCTTGGCTTTGCAAGACTAAGTAACGTTCGAGAAATAGGATCAGATTCTACAAAAACCTCTGCTTCGTCAAGATTTTCGTCTAACACTAGTTCCTCTGAGGGATAGAATCGCTTTAGTTGATTGAGATGCACCTTGTGCTCTAGGGGAACACCAAAGACACTTTTGATTATAAAAGTTACAGGTCCAGTTCTCTTTGTGATACGATAGGGACCTGACCATTTAGGTGCCAAGGCTCTGCTTGTACCCTTAATAACCGAATAGTTCCTTTTAAGCACCAAAGCACCAACGTCTATATTTGCAGGTTTCACACACTTATCATGGTATCTGGCTTCCGTTGCTCGGGCTAGTTGAGAATGTGTTGCAGCAGTTTTCCATGCCATTTGCAGTTTACGTAGTGTATCAAAGGTTCCGTCCTCATCATACCTTGTAATTTTACTTATCAAACCAGATGGAGGGTTACAGTTATGTCCTGTGAACAAATACAAGGGAACAGCATTAACAGACCTGTGAATGGCAGAGTTCAGTGCATATCTTACATAAGGCAGATACTCATCCCAAGATAGTGGAGATTCTTCAGAGAGAATAGATAGCGAATCTTTTATTGTCCTATGGGTCCGTTCAATCATACCGTTAGAAGATGGATGGAATGGTGTAGTAAGTGACGTTTTTATCTGAACCAATTTGCAGATCCCGAGAAAGTTGAAGCTGTGACTCGCATGCCGTCACCAAAAAATGCACAGGAAACTAGAAGATACCTTGGCTGTGTAGGATTTTTTCGTCGGCATATAAAGGATTTCGCAAAAATTGCTGCTCCCTTAACGGATGTCACCAGGAAGAACAAACCATTTGTATGGAATGAGGCCCAAGAAAATGCCTTCCAAGCACTGAAGAAACGACTGAAATCTGCTCCAGTACTAGTAAGGCCTGACTTTAATAAACATTTTCAAATACATACTGATGCATCTAAAGTAGCTATTGCTGGTTGTTTACTACAGTCGGATGACAATGATGATTTACATCCTGTAGCCTATTTCTCTCGTAAACTGAAAGGTGCAGAGTCAAGATATTCAGCGACAGACCTAGAAGCCTTAGCAGTGGTAGAGTCTGTACG
>NW_028234417.1:33535189-33545189 GCF_977035675.1 Penaeus japonicus
GAGGGAAGGGAAAAGGGTGGTGGGTGGAATGGAGAGGTGGATGGGGGGCGGGAAGAGAGACAGATGGAGGAAAGGGGAAGGGAAAAAGATAGGGAAGACAATCTGACAGAGGAGAGAAAAGAGGTAGAGAAACGGAGCTGGGGAAGAAAAGGCGTGGGGGGGGGGGAGCAGCGTGAGGTGGAGAGGAGAGAGGGGAAAGAGGGAAAGGAAGAGGAGGTCGATGATGATTACACAGCAAATACCACACAGCTATTTCGCAGGACACCGAGTACCTATTCTCGTCGTTTAACCCTTCCACCCACCCCCCCCCTACTATCCATACATCATCCCCCCACCTTCCTCCACCCCTTCCCCCTCTCCCCACACCCCCCTTCCCCAAAGGTTGATCATTCCTCAAGTTCATTATTTAACTCTCGACCCTAGAACGTATATGCCATATTTTCGATGTAATCCGATTGGGCCTCTAATTGGAAATTTGAGCTAGTGGACACCACCTCGCCCACTCTACTCCCCCCCTACCCTGTCACCCTCCCCCCCACCTAACTGCCTCCTTGACCCCCTCCCCTACCCCACCCCACCATATTCTCATAATCTCAGCCTCCTTGGTCTCCATCCTTCCCTCCTTCCCCCCTACACCTATCGTTTTAGTCCTTCGTACCACTCTCCCTCCCCCTGTCATCGCTCCTCCTCTTAGCGTCTTCCAATCCACTCCTCTCCCCCCCACTCCCCTCTCCGTGACAAGGTCCACTCAGATAGATTAGCTGTAAGGTAATGGTGAACCACCAATCTCTGCTGACCTTATATGTTCGCTGTTCGACCTTGCTCGTCTTCTAAGTCAGTTCCTTTCACACCTTCCTCCTCTCTGTAGGATTGAATAAATAAGAAAATAAGAAGATGAAACTAAATAAAAAAGAAAATAATATTCTCCCTTGCTCTCTCTGCTCATCCTAACGGTCCTGTAAAAAAGCCTTCCTCTCTTTGTCTTTTATTTTCTTTCGTCCGTTTATTTCTTCTTTTTCTTCCCTTTCCTTTCTTACTTTCCTTCTTCCATCAATTTCTTCTTTATACCCTCTTCTTTTCCTCCGTCCTTCTATTTCTTCTTCTTCTCCTCCTCCTTTCTTACCTTCTTTCTTCCGTCAATTTCTTCTTTAAATAATCTTTCTTACTTTCCTTCGTCCGTCTATTTATTCTTCTCTTTATCCTTTTCCTCTACATTTTCCCCAATTCATCATCATCTGCGCCTCCCCTCATCTTCCTTATTACTTTCTCGTCCACTTTCGCCATTTCCCCCTGCCAAGACCTCGAAGCAGGGGAAAAAATACGTAATCCTTTCACCTCTTCCCCCTTTCCACTCTTCCCACCTCACCATCTCTCCTCTTATTATGCATCTTCGTCACTTCTTCTCCTTCCTTTTGTCCTTTCTACTTCTTTCTCAACTTCATTTCCTCTCCCCTACCTCTACCACCTCCGCAGTCCCCCATCTCCCACCCCTTCACCCCCACCACCACCACCCTCCCCACCAACCCCCCTTCCCCAACCGTCTTCAGAGATACTTCCACGTAACCGGAGCTTTATATATTGTACACATTTGTGGCTAAGAAGAAACCTCGTATTTCAGGCCAAAGTGTTGGGGAATGGCTGGTAGAACGGGGAATTTACATAGGGAAGTAATTGGGACGGCAAGAGGAAGAGGGGGAGAAGGAGGAGGAGGAGGAGGAGGGGGAGGAAGAGGAGGTGGAAGAGGGGGGGAAGTGGAGGAGGAGGAGGAGGAGGACGAAGAGGAGGAGGAAGAAGAGGGGGAGGGGGAGGGGGAGGGGGAGGAGGAGGAAGAGTAAGAGTAAGAGGAGTAGGAGGAGCAGGAGGACGACGACGAAGAGGAGGGGGAAGAGGAGGAGAAGGAAGTGGAGGAGGAGGTAGACAGGGAGGAAGAGGAGAAGGAGGAGGAGGACGTAGAAGAAGGAGAAGGAGGAGGAAGAGGTAGAGGAGGAAGGGGAGAAGGATGATAATTAGGAGGAGAAGGAGGAGGAAGAGAAGAAATGGGAAAAATGAAGAGAATGAATAAAACTAAAAGAGAGATGGAGAGAAAAAAGAAAAAGAGGCAAAGAGCGAGTGAAAAGCGAAGAGAGAAGATAATGAAGGTGGATCGAAGAAAGAGGGGAATGGGGAAACAGTAAACAGAGGGGAGAGGGAGGAGATTAAATAAGAATAGGAAAGTAAGAGAGTGAAAACGGAGGAGGAGAGCGAGAGCGAAAGAGAGAGAGAGAGAGAGAGAGAGAGAGAGAGAGAGAGAGAGAGAGAGAGAGAGAGAGAGAGAGAGAGAGAGAGAGAGAGAGAGTGAGAGAGAGAGAGAGAGAGGAGTAGAGAGAGAGCAAGGGCGCATGAGAATGAGGGAATAATAATAATAATAATAATAATAATAATAATAATAATAATATCCAGAACATCAATACATTGATAAAAACACCAACACCAACAAAAATCAGCAACAACAACAACAATAAACAAGAAACAACAATAATAACAAAAACAACGGCAATAATGCAAATCAACAGCAATAAAGCAAAAACGGAAGCCTCACAGCACAGCACAGGCCACCCTGCAACAAACAAGTCCTTGGCGCGAGACAAACACAAACACGGGGCGACAAATACGCATTCACGGAGGGTGGGAGGCAGCGGGCGGCGGTGTCGTTGCGGAACAAGTAAATTAATTGTTTACGTGAACGACACTAACGAGTGTTTGTCGTCGCCAATCGCTCATTGTCTTGGGTCGCTGTCTTTGTCCGCCTCACCTGGGGCCTCACCTATACCCTACTCCCCCCCCCTCCTCTGTTTCCCTTACTCTCCCTCACTACACTTACCTCCTCCTCCTACTCCTCCTACTTCTAATTCTATTCCTATTCCTACTCCCACTCCCACTCCTCCTCCTCCTACTTCTACTTCTATTTCTACTCCTACACCTCCTCTTCCTCTCCCTCCTCCTCCTCCTACTTTTATTTTTATTCCTACTACTACTCCTTCTTCTTCTTCTTCTTCTTCTTCTTCTTCTTCTTCTTCTTCTTCTTCTTCTTCTTCTTCTTCTTCTTCTTCTTCTTCTTCTTCTTCTCCTCCTCCTCCATCTGCTTTCCTAATCCTACCCCCACCTCTTCTCTATCCCCCTTACTCCTTCGTGCCCCTTCCTCACCCTACCCACCTTTTCACCCTTCTTCATCCTACCCTCACTTTCTTTTACCTATTTAGTTCCCCCTTCCCTCATCCTTCCCCTTCCTATCTTTGTTCCTCACCTGTGCCTCCCCCCCTCCATCTCCTTTTCCCCATCTGGATCCTCTCCTCCTCCCCTTTCCTATCCCTGTTTCTCACCTGTGCTCCCCCACCCTCTCCCTCTCTTTCTCATCCCCCCCTCCCTCTCTCTCACCTGGGTCCTCTTCTCGCCTCCTCTTCCCCCCCCCCCCTCTTTACCGATAACAACAGCCAAGGACAAACTGACTGATCTGAGTGTGTTTGTGTGAGTGGGGAGGGGGATGAGTGGGGGAGGGGGATATGTGGGTTGGTAGGGGAAGTAGGGGTAGGTGGAGGGTGAGACAGGTGGTGACGAGGGTGGAAGATAGAGAGAGAGAGAGCAGGAGAGAGAGAGAGAGAGAGAGAGAGAGAGAGAGAGAGAGAGAGAGAGAGAGAGAGAGAGAGAGAGAGAGAGAGAGAGAGAGAGAGAGAGAGTAGAGAGGAAGGGGGATGGAGAGAGGAGAGGAAGGGGGAGGGAGAAAGGGGTAAGAGGAGGGAGAGAGGGAAAGGGGGGAGAATGGGAGTGAGGTAGAAGATAGAAAAGATGGAAGAAAATAAAGACCCCACATGCCACATAATTCAGTTTCTTCGATTCACACACACAAATACACGTACACAAATAAACAAATTAATGAATTAATAAAAAACATACACATTCACAAACACACACACACACACACACTTATATATATATTAATATATATATATATATATATATAATATATATATATATATATATAATATATATGCATATATATATATATATATATATATATATATATATATATATATATATATATATATAAGATATAAAAAGACGAAATACAATATGATATGAAAAATGATATTCATTACATCATCAACATTACAGCAAGCACGCAATAACAACCACAAATTTACCCAAACATTTTTACATCTTCCTGCATAAATGACAAAGATGGAAAAAAAAAAACAATGAGAGAAAAACAATGACAAAAAGTTTTTTTTTTTTTTTTTTTTTTTTTGTCTGGCATGATCTCACGAGATGAAAATATTCCTTTAAAATAGCACTCACACGCACGTTCTCACGCACGTACTAACATTAAGTCACAAAGAAACAGTGCTTCTTTGTGGAAGTACGAGGAGACGATAAAAGTGTGCTTCAGTTTCAAATTACATAAAAAAATATGTTCCAGAACAAAGCATTAACAATGATAATAACAGTTACAGCAATGGTAAAAAACAACAACGAAAATGATAATAATGTTAATGATAGTAATACTACTACTACTCCTACTACTAATTATAGTAATAAGAATTACAGTAATACTGATAATACTAATACTAATAATCATCATAGTAATACTAATAATCATCATAGCAATACTAAGAACAACAACAACAACAACAATAATAACGATAACAATAACAATAAAAACAACAATAATAAAAAGAACAATAAAAATGACACAACTGAAAGCGTAATTATAACATCAATGATAATACCAGCACCCAAGCCCTTAATAACCGTGCCAGTACCAACGACACATACCGGGAACCCAAGTAGACTGCAAAAGAGCTGTTGCCATGGAAACGGGAGAGACAGAAAGGAGACACAGATATGGTAGGATGCTGCGGGACGATTGCCTTTGAGGGAGAGATGGAGATCGGGGGTTTGTTTTTTTTATTTTTTAGAAGTTAGTTTGTATTAGAATGTAGATTGTTGTTTTTAGTTAGTTAGTTTGGTGTTATTAGTATATTGGATATTTAGATTTTTTAGATATAGTATTTAGTAGAAGTGATTTATATTGAAATTTATTGGTAGTATTGGGTATTGTTTTAGAAGGAGAATAGATAGAGAATAGAATATAGTAGAGTTTTGAAAGATAGATTTTTGAGATTGAATTAGATAGAAGTTGATTTGAAGAAATTTAGTTAGTTAGCTTTTAGAAATTAAGATTATTTAAGAATTATTATTTAAGATAGTAGTTAGATGAAATTAGTAGATAGAAGTAGAATATGAAATAGTAGAGAATTAGAAACAAATAGAAGAAATTAGTTATTATAGATTTAGTTTTTTAGAGATTTAGAATTTTTTAGAATAGAATAGAGATATTTAGTGATTTACTTAAGTTTTAGAATTAGATTATAGTTTATATAGAATAGATAGAATTATAGAAAATATTTTAAGTAGAAATTTAGTAGTAGTAGAATTATTATTTTATTATAGAATAGATTAGAACTAGAAATGAAAGGAAATGAAGGTGATGATTGTGATGAGGTGATGATGGTGGTGGTGATGATGGTGATGATGATGGGTGTGATATAGGGGGGTGATGATATGAGATAGATGATGATGGTGATGATGGTGGTGGTGGGTGGTGAGGGTGATGAAGGTGGTGGAGGATTTTGGTTGTGAGGTGTTGTTAAATGAAGAATGATGATGATGATGATGATGATGATGATGATGATGATGGTGGTGGTGGTGGTAGTGGTCGTGGTGATGAGGATGATGGGTGTGATGATGGTGGTGCTGATGCTACTTGCGATGGTGTAATAATTAGTGGCGATGGTGATTACGGAAGAGGGATGATATTAATATTGATGATATCCATTTCGATAAGCAATATGAACAGTTACCTAGGTGTTACCATAGCATAACACACACACACACACACACACACACACACACAAACACAATATAATATGAATATAAAGAAAGATATAAGATACAAAGAAAGAGGGAGGAAGGGAGGAAAGGTGGAGGAAAATATATATAAATACATATTAAGAAAACACAACAGATATGTCCCTACTGTAATTACTAATGCTTTAAGACGAGAAACGGAAGACGGAAGAGAGAGCGAATCAGAGAAAACAAAAGGGAGAATAATTGCTTTTTGGAGGCAGGGGGAGGGGGAGGAGGGGGAGGGAAGGGATCTCAGGAACCTTCGTGCGTAGGCCTAATCAATTTTTTCATCTATCAATCACACGCCGACATGTAATAATCTATTCGCCGTCAATTCGACCACATAACTGCTTCTACTCCTACTAGTATAACGCAATTACTATTAGTGTCACTTTTTTTTTATATAAAAAACATAAAGAGAAATATACACAAATATACCCAAACAAAATATAATTCAATCACATGAAAGAAAAAACAGCAACAATAACAGTATATAAGATAATATACATACATATCAATAAATAACAATATATGAAAATATAAAAAAAAAAACAGCAACAATAGCACAGAATTGTAAACAACAGACAGACTAATTCAAGATGAGGAATGTGGGTGACTGGAGACAGTGATTTTGGAATGTGTCAAATTCGGTTCATTGGAAGATGTGGAGTAGTAAGTAAGAGAGAGTGGAGAGAGGGGGGGGGAGGGAGGGAAGGAGGGAGGGAGGAAGGGAGAGAAAGGGAGGAAAAGAAAAGAGAGAGAGAGAGAGAGAGAGAGAGAGAGAGAGAGAGAGAGAGAGAGAGAGAGAGAGAGAGAGAGAGAGAGAGAGAGAGAGGGAGGGAGAGATAGATAGATAGATAGATAGAGAGGCAACAAGAAAGAAAGAAAGAGAAATATAGATAGATAGATAGAGAGAGAGAGCGAAACAAAGAGAAAGAAAGAAAGAGAGAGAGAGAGAGAGAGAGAGAGAGAGAGAGAGAGAGAGAGAGAGAGAGAGAGAGAGAGAGAGAGAGAGAGAGAGAGAGAGAGAGAGAGAGAGAGAGAAAGCGAAACAAAGAGAGAAAGAAAGAGAAGCCAAGCCAGAGAGACTGAACTTCCACCAGAAAGCGCAAAAAAGTGACACGAAGCGAAATCATAATGCATAAAACATACATCATCTCAATCCAATACGGAGAAGCATTAACCTCCGTCAGCACGTAACAACAGGAAGTTCAGGAAGAAGAGAGAAACAGAAAGAGGGGAGAACGAGAAAGGGGAAGTGGAGGAGAAAGGAACGAGGGATGAAGCGGGGGAGAGGGGAGAGAGAGAGAGAGAGAGGAGAGAGAGAGAGGAGAGAGAGAGAGAGAGAGAGAGAGAGAGAGAGAGAGAGAGAGAGAGAGAGAGAGAGAGAGAGAGAGAGAGAGAGAGAGAGAGAGTGATAAGGAGAGATAGAGGGTGGGGGAGGAAACGAAAGGGGGGAGAGGAAAGTGAAAGAAAGGAGAGAGAGAGTGATAAGGAGAGATAGAGGGTGGAAGAGAGATAGAGAGGGAGAATAGGAGAAAGGGTAGAGGGGGAAATAAAGAAAGAGGGAGATAGGAAAGACGCGAGAAAGGAGGGGGGGAGATAGGTGGAAAAGGGAAGAGGGAGAGATAGAATAATAGAGACACATGGTGACAGATAGGGATAGAGAGACAGAGGAAGAGAGAAAGAAGGAGATAGACAGAAAGAAGGAGAGAGAGAGAGAGAGAGAGAGAGAGAGAGAGAGAGAGAGAGAGAGAGAGAGAGAGAGAGAGAGAGAGAGAGAGAGAGAGAGAGAGAGAGAAAAAAAAAAAACAGGACTCAAAAATGAACACAAAATAATTTAATTTTCCCCGCCCCCCCGTCACCAAATTCACACCAACGGAAATATTGAAAACGTCACATTTCGTCACTTTAACATCTCTCGCCCCCTCCCCTCCCCTCGCTCGCCTCCCCCTCCCTAACCTGCAAACCCAATCACGATCAGCGGACCCCCCCCACCCCAACCCTCTGTCTCTACGCACACCCCTCTCCTCCCCTGTCGCTATCTCCCCCACCATTCCTCTCTCCTGTTGTTATCTCCCACACTTCTCTCCCATTTCGCTATCTCCCCCAATCTTCTCCCCTGTCACCATCTCCCCATTCTTCTCCCCTGTCGCTATCTCCCCATTCTTCTCCCCTGTCGCTATCTCCCCATTCTTCTCCCCTGTCACCATCTCCCCATTCTTCTCCCCTGTCGCTATCTCCCCCACCATTCCTCTCTCCTGTTGCTATCTCCCACACTTCTCTCCCATTTCGCTATCTCCCCCATTCTTCTCCCCTGTCACCATCTCCCCATTCTTCTCCCCTGTCGCTATCTCCCCCACCATTCCTCTCTCCTGTTGCTATCTCCCACACTTCTCTCCCATTTCGCTATCTCCCCATTCTTATCCCCTGTCGCTATCTCCCCCTCCATTCCTCTCTCCTGTTGTTATCTCCCACACTTCTCTCCCCTGTCGCTATCTCCCTCATTCTTCTCCCCTGTTGCTATCTCCCCGACTTCTCTCCCCTACCGCTCTCCCCCTCCCCCCCTGTCGCCATCTCCCCATTCTTCTCCCCTTTCGTTATCTCCCCCACTATTCCTCTCTCCTGTTGCTATCCCCCACACTTCTCTCCCATTTCGCTCTCTCCCTCATTCTTCTCTCCTGTCACTCTATCCAACTCTCCTCTCTCCTGTCGCTATCTCCCCTGTCACTCTATCCAACTCTCCTGTCTCCTGTCGCTATGTCCCCCACTTCTCTCCCTTGTCGTTCTCTCCCCTCCTCCTATCCTGTCGCTGTCTCCCCGACTTCTCTTCCCTGTCGCTCTCTCCCCCCTCCTCCCCTGTCGCTTTCTCCCCCACCTCTCTCCCATGTCGCTATTTCCCCCTTCTTCCCCTGTCGCTATTTCCCCCACTTCTAACCCATGTCGCTCTCTTCCCCCTCTTCCCCTGTCGCTATTTCTCCAACTTCTCTCCCTCCCCCTCCTCCCCTCTGCTATCTCCCCCATTCCTCCCCTGTCGCTATCTCTCCCATGTCGCTATCCCCCCTCCTCCCCTGTTGCCATCTCCCCTGTCGCTATATCCCAAACTTTTCTCCACCATCCTCCCCTGTCGCTATCTCCCCATTCTTCTCCCCTGTCGCTATCTCCCCACTTCTCTCTCCCCTGTCACTCTATTCTATTCCCCTCTCCTCTCCCCTGTCATTGCCCCTTAACACTCTCCTCCCTACCACCCCTCTTCCACTCCTTTGTCTCTTTCCCCCATACTCCTCTCCCCCGTCTCTCTCCCTCCTAATCACTCCACTCCTATCTCTCTCTCTCTCTCTCTCCCTCTCTCTCTCCTTCTCCCTCCCTCTCTCTCTCTATCCTCCCCTGACTTTCCTCCATCTCCCCCCCCTAAGCCCTCCCTCCCTCCCATCACTCACGTTCTGACTGTCAAAAGTTTGCTACCAATCAGGAGAGGTGGAGGAATGGGGAGGGGAGGGCAGGGGAGGGGGGAGAGGAGAGGGGAAGGGAGGGAAAGGGTTACGTGAAATGTTTCAGAATAAGTTCATTTCCTGAAGGAGAGGGGGGTGGCTTCAGCCTTTTAATTACAGCGGCTGTTAATTTCTAAAGGGCCAGAGTATTTCTTTCTATGTACTAATGGATGCTTGATTTTCGTACGTAAAAATTTGAAATCTCTAAACCATGAAAAAAAATCTACAATAAAACAACACAAACTACATAATAGAGGGGAAATGTCATACGTAAATAAAAACGTAATATAACCTTAGTACGTTTATAGGCTGTAGCTATCGTTCACAAAGAAATTCACACAAATGTATACATGCACACACACACACACACACACACACACACACACACACACACACACACACACACACACACACACACACACACACACATACACACACACACTTCGCACACAGCGTCACTCCCTTAACACATCCCTCCCTCCCTCCAACACCCCCCCACCCCCCAACCGTCTCCGCCAGCGCCCCCTTGTCCCGCCATCACTCCAACGCCATTTTCACGCTCA
>NW_028234417.1:33557689-33565189 GCF_977035675.1 Penaeus japonicus
ATGTTTTTCTTTCTAACTTGCACGTGGCGGCATAAAATGTGAAAATATTGATTATCTCTAAGTGATCATCATATTTAGATTCTAAAGGGGAATGAGAACTTTGATAAAGGGTAATGCTTTACATAGAACTATCTCTATCTAAAAGATAGCTCCCTTATCGATATATGCACGGAAGCGCACATACACATATATACAAGTAAACATAGCCCCATGCACGTACTCACTTACACAAAGCTCCATACACATGCATAAACAAGCAAAACACGCACTGTAGAAAAATGCAACAATCACACACGAATGCACACGCACAAAAAAAAAGATTCCCGGGCAAGAATTCCAACAGTCAGATGGAAATCAAAAAGTATAGAGAAAAAAAAGAGAGGAGGGAGAGAGAGAAAAAAGAGAGAGAGAGATAGAGATAGATAGACACATATAGATAGATGGAGAGAGAGAGTGAGAGAGAGAGAGAAAGAGAGAGAGAGAGAGATAGGGAGAGGGAGAGAGAGAGAGAGAGAGAGAGAGAGAGAGAGAGAGAGAGAGAGAGAGAGAGAGAGAGAGAGAGAGGGAGAGAGAGAGAGAGAGGATGAAAGAGAGAGAGAAAGAGAGAGAGAAAGAGAGAGAGAGAGAGAGAGAGAGAGAGAGAGAAAGAGAGAGAGAGAGAGAGAGAGAGAGAGAGAGAGAGAGAGAGAGAGAGAGAGAGAGAGAGAGAGAGAGACTCACACCACACACGAACTAACCATTGAGTATATAACTGATGTAAGTGTTAACGTTGGCATGTATTGATTCTGTTTCCTAATATCATTTGCATAATGATAGTTGAAATGACATTAATGAGGAAGCTCCTTAATGATGCTTTGTGGATGATACTAGTGAAAGTAATATGATTAACGGGATTAATGATAATGTTGATGACCACGAATGAGAAAATAAACATCAAGTGTATTACTTAGATGTTTGTAAATACAAAGGCATACAGACATGACAAAGTATCAAGGTAAGTATAGACCTACATATGTTCTTAAATTTATGTGAATGTTTAAGTTTTCGTATACGAATATTTATATGTATACAGTAGTATGTATGTATAAATGCATACGTATATATATATATATATATTGATGTATGAATACATATATACATAAACATATACATATATATATATATATATATATATATTATATATATAATTATAATATATTTATATTATATTAATATATATTATATACATATATATATATAATATATATATTATATATATATATAATATATATATTATATATATATATTATATATATATAATATATATAATATATATATATAACACACACCAACACACACACACACACACACACACACAACACACACACACACACACACACTATATATATATATATATATATATATATATATATATATAGAGAGAGAGAGAGAAAGAGAGAGAGAGAGAGAGATGAGAGAGAGAGAGAGGAGAGAGTTAGAGAGAGAGAGAGAAGAGAGAGAGAGGAGAGAGAGAGAGAGAGAGAGAGAGAGAGAGAGAGAGAGAGAGAGAGAGAGAGAGAGAGAGAGAGAGAGAGAGAGAGAGAGAGAACAAGAGAAAATAGAAGAAGCAAGAGAGAAGACGAGAAGCATAACCAACTGCCAAAAAGAAGGCAATCAAACTAGCGAAAATCAGACAATAAATGACGAAGAAAATCAATAGAAAGAGGAAGAACAAAAAGAAAAGACAGTTTTGAGAGAACCGGACGAGTAAACGAGGTAAATGATAAAAAGGGGAAGAACACACATCGAAGTCATCGAAGCGTCGCAAGAAAGGGGAATAAGGAGGAGGAGAAAGACGGCTAAACGAAGGGAGAGAAAGAGATGATAACGAGAGAAAGAGAAAAGGAAGGGAAGCCGAGGAAGAGCGAGAGGAAATTAATGAAGGGGAGATGCAAGATCCAAGATAAAAATAAAGACGGAAAAAAAGAAAATAAGGGGAGAGGGAAACGGTACGAATTGAAGGGGTCGTCAATGAGATGACACGGAGGAGAAATAGGAAAATAAGAAGAAATCTATGAGAGAGAGAGAGAGAGAGAGAGAGAGAGAGAGAGAGAGAGAGAGAGAGAAATAGATAGACAGACAGATAGATAAGAGAGAGATTGAGAGAGAGAGAAAGAATAAGAAACAGAATGAGAACCCAAAGTAAAGCCAAACTGTGAGTGAAGTTCATCATAATACCAAAGACGTTATTAAGACAAAGACATCACATGGAACAATACTTTCATAACACTCACCGGACGGACATGTTATGATGGAGTGGTCATGAGATCGCTGTGCAAGCAATCTGGAAAAAGAAGAAGAAGAAGAAAAAAAAAAAAAAAAAAAAACTGCGCTCCGGGACAGGCATTTAATCGAACGCTATTATTCTTGTCCACACACACACACACACACACACACACACACACACACACACACACACACACACACACACACACACACACACACACACAACACACGCACACAAACAACCTCACACACATACAACCCTCCCCCCCCACACACAAACACAACCACCCCGCCCCTACACAAAAACCAATCCCCCCTCCCTCCCCCACTCCCCCCCAACACAGTTCACATCTAAATCACAATTGCAATCCCTCTCCCGGCGAATCCCGCGCCAATCGAAAAGGAAAACACAATCAAGGCAAAACGCCGACCTCCCCCCCCCCCCCCGAAAACACAGTCCCCACAGACCGCCACTCGGAGCAATAGCGAGGAAGCAAGAGAGGCAGTGTTACTCTCATGGGAAGGGAGAGGAAGGGGGGAGAGGGAGGAGGGAGAGGGAGGGGGGATAGGGGGGAGGGAAAGGGAGGGGGATTAGGGAAGGGGAGGAAAGGGAAGGGAAAGGGAAAGGGAGGGGGATAAGGGATGGGGGAAGGGGGAAGGGAAAGGGAAGCGGATAGGGGGAAGGGAGAGGGGGAGGGGGAAGGGGGAATGGAAAGGGGGGCATAGGGGGAAGGGAGAAGGGTAAGGAAGGGGCAAAGGGAAGGGGAAGGGGAGGAGCAATGAAGAGAAGGGGGGGTAGGGGGATGGGAGGAGGAAGGGGGAGATGGAGGGGAAGAGGAAGAGAGGCAAAGTCCTTCTCATGGGTACTAAGTATAGGGGGAGGAGAGAAGGATAGGGAGAAGGAGGTAGGGGAGGAGAGACAGGATAAAGGTAAGGGGAGGAACAAAGGGAAGGGGAAAAAAGCAGGAGAAGGGAAATGTGGAAGGGGGAAGGGAAGCGGGGGAAGAGAAGGGAAGGGAGAGAGTGGGCACAACCTACAGAAACGAGCATTTACGACCTCCTGACAGGTCAGAGGATGAGAAATCACACCTAGAAACACAGACGAAGATTTGAACATCCTAAAAATACATGGCACTGTGACACAACTTGCTGCAACATTCGTACACAAATCCAGCCATGAATACTTGCACACTAATAACCATTTCACAGTCAATAATCATAACCCTTGCAACACACGCAATCAAACTTCCCCTAATCTCCCATGCACAGTCTCCACACAATCACAAATAAACATCAGTTATCGCTGTGCTAAAGTTTACAATTAGTAACAAACGTATTTAAAAGGCAAAACTAATGGACATAGTTTTTAGATGGCGGTTAAAAAAAGAATATATGAATATTAGGCTGATCTTTAATTAATTAAGATAACTACAACAAACATGTTTTTTTTTTTCTTATGTTACTAATATTTACGTTAATCCCTGTTCTTACATGTACCGTAGACTTGTTTTTGTTATTTTTAATTACTTTTACTATCGTATGTCTTCTACTTGGTTTACTCATTATATATGATTAATATGTTTTGATGTATCATATGGGTCCTTAATATTTTTTAGCTAAAAATTTCTAACGTATTTTTTAGACCAAATAAAGTTGCTGAATCCTTGCTCTCCTCCCCTCACCCCTCCTCCCCCATACTCGTCTCCCCTTAACTCCCTCCCACTCACCCCCGCCCTCCATCCCTCCTCCCCCAAACCCCCTTTCTAATCTCCCCCGCCCACCCGCTTCCCCCTCTCCTCCTCTCCCCTCTCCCCTCCTCCCCCCCTAACCTCCCCAAGGGACCGGCGCGAGGTACCAAATATTGACAACCTGCTCAACAAACTCCCTCATATCTTGATTAACTGAGCATCTCGTTAACTGGACACGCAGACAACACGCCCGCGCTCCCACTCAGGACTTGACTGATTGCCCCACCGCCATTCAGGATGGATGGATGGATGGAAGGATGGATGGATGGATGGATGGATGGGTGGATGGATGGATGGATGGATGAGTGGGTGGATGGATGGATAGATGAGTGGGTGGCTGGGTAGGTGGGTGAATGGATGGATGGACGGATGGATGGATGGATGGATGGATGGATGGATAGATAGATGGACGGATGAAATCGGAGGATAGACAGATAGATGATTCGACAGGTAATAAACGTATTCCACGTGAAGGAAGTGAATAGGAAGATAAAATAGATAAGACACAGGAGAGAAAAAAAAACATATACACAAAAACAAAAAACTAAAATGAAAAAGTAGAATAAAGGAAAGAAAATGGAAAAAAATATAAAATAGAAAAAACAAATGAATGAAAATATAAAGATCTAGAGAAAAAAATCAAACAAGCAGAAAAAAAAGAAAACGAAAAAAAAAAATTGACAGAAAATAATAGAAAAAGACAGAGAAAAACAGACACACACAAACACACAGACGCAACGCGAACCAAAGCTGACAAAACGAAGCCCTCACTCCGCCTCCTGCATGGCATATTCCCGGAATAAAAGTCATCAGTATTCATCCTCACGATCAGGACTGAGTGTGAGTGGCAGGAGTCGACTGCGGGGGGGTGGAGGGTGGGGGGGAGAGGGGTGGCGAGGGCTTGAGGCTGTGGCGGTGAGTTTTTTTTTTTTTAATAACAATTACTTTAGTAATAATAATGATGATATTAATAATGCCAATAATGATGCCGATAATAATAATAATGACAATAACAATAACATTACTAATAAGAATTTTATCCATATGACTCCTTTTTGACGTACATCTACAAACAAGCTTCATGAAAAGCGAAAAATTCTCTCCAACAGGCCTAGCAAGCACGCTCCATTATATAAATAACACACACACACACACACACACACACACACACACACACACACACACACACACACACACACACACACACACACACACCACACACACACGTACACACACCACACACACGAGAGCGCAACCTGACTGACTGTTTACCTTAAATCAAGCTTTAGTCATTGCCCGCGCTGGCCATGACGCAACGGTGTGAATATGCACACATTGCACAGATCAATCCGGTTGATCGAAAGCAGGGGAGGGAGGCGTAAGGTGGCGGGGGGGGGGGTAAGGGAGGGAAGGGGAGGAGAAAACAGGGGAGAGAGGCGGAGAGGGGGGGGGGGGGCAGGGGAAGATGAGGGAGGGAAGGCAAAGGGGAGAAAAGATTAAGGGAGGGTAGAGAAGGGGAGAAGAGATTAAGGAAGGGTTAAGGAAGTGAAAGAGAAGGGGAGAAAAGAATAAAGGAAGGTGTGAGGAGGATGGAGGATACAAGGAGAAGGGAGAAACAAGGGGAAGGGTGACTGAGAAGGGGAAAGGGCGAGGGAATGGGCGAAGAAAGAGGGATAGAAAAAGAGAAGAGGGGATAATGGAGAAATAGAGAGAAAAATGAAGAGTAGAGAAAAAAAGGGATAATACAGAATTGTATGTAAAGCGAATTAGGATAAAGGCAGACATGGAAGACATTGAAGAGAAGGTGAAATGGCAAGAAAAAACGACATTGGAAGAGATAAAACGTTTGTGGTGATGATGATGATGATGATGACAAGGATGATCATGATGATGATGACAAGGAAGATCATGATGATGATGATGATGATGATGATGATGATGATGATGATGACAAGGATGATGATGATGATGATGATGATGATGACAAGGATGATGATCATGATGATGACGACGATGATCATGATGATGACGATGAAGAAGACGATGATACTACTATTACAACTACTATTATTACTACTACCACTACTACTACTACCAATACTACGACTACGACTATTACCACTACTAACACTTACAACAAAAGTAAGAAAAATAAAGCTAACAACAATAAACAAAAAGCCAAAAACGAAATGAAACATCAAAACGAAACAGCTGAGCGCCACGCACCCACCTCCCCCACCCCCACCCCAGCCCCCTTCCCCACCCCCGACACACACGAACCAAAACACGGAGACCTCCAGCAAATGCCATCCAGTTCGTAATCCATATCATTCTATATATCAGATATCGAAGTCCTGATGGAAATGATGACCACCTCCTACGTCATCCTATCCATCAAGGAGGATTATGATATCCTTGAATTATAGATCAATTTTGTGGGGGGGGGGGATTTTTTTTCTTTCTTTCTTTCTTTTTTTTAGTTTGCGAAAGTCATCTAAGGGCAGGAGGGGGGTGGGGGTGGGGGTGGGGGTTGATGGGAAGGAGAGAGGGTGGGAGGGGGTTGATTGATGGGGGGAGGGGGGTAACTAGGGTTCCATCTCCACCCCCTCCCCCCCTCTCCCTTATTTTGTGGCTTTCTGTCTGTGTTTGTGCTTACTGTGTTTTATAAATCACACACATTGATGATGACTGATTATTGATGATAATGATGAAGATGATAATGGTGATGAAGATGAAAATCATGATGGTGGTGGTGTTGATGATAATGATGATGATGATGATGATGATGCTAACAACAACAATAATAATAATGATAATAATAAAAAATAATAATATCAATAATAACAATAATAATTACACTGATAATAACAACAATAATGATAATAATTATGGTGATGATAAAACATCTATGAAAATAAGGATAACAGCAGACGCAATAGAAACAACATCTAAATATCTCTTTATTAAGACCTCGATCTTACCTTCCGTCCCCTGCAATTGCAACCATCTCCTGTCCTTGCATACCTCTTACCTGTGAAAAAAAAACAAGCCGTTATTGAGCGTCATTGCAACCACATTCCACAGTGATAAAGAATGGAAATTGACGGATGGAAACTGTCGCCTTCAGAGAATCCCGAATAATGAAAGCAATTTTCCTCCTCGATTCACAAGCAACGGCGCTAGAACGTAACGCGACTTCATAGACATTCCTCAAGCACGGACGCGAGGCATTCTGGGTAATCATCATTTCTTTGGAGGTCAATAGCTATGTCCTCAAGCACTCACTCTGACACGCACGCACCTTTCGCGCCCTCACACCCACTCGGTCCCTCTTATATCCTTCCTTACTCCTCTTTCTAGTCTTTTTTTTTTTTTTTTTTTTTTTTTACCTTCTATGTACTCCTTCTAGTTTTGTCTTCTCGCATCTCCCTCCTTCTCCTTTTTCGTCTTCTTCCATCTTCTCCTTCTACTTTTTCGTCTAATTCCG
>NW_028234417.1:33577689-33580189 GCF_977035675.1 Penaeus japonicus
GCGTCTGCGGTTATAATGGCCCGGTGACCTAATTTTTCATACCATCATACCCGGGCCCTTTTAATTTTCCCCCGCCCCCTGGTATTGACCTGATTGCGATTTTAACAAGTTGTAAATTATTTGGGGAGATGGACGAGTTGGCTGTGCCGGCGACTGATGGAGGTCAGATGACAGCAAGACAGCAGAAACAGGGAAAAAAAGACAGGCCACGACTGATGCGTAATATTTTTTTCCCTCTTTCTCACTCCCAGACAGACATTAAAATACGCACACAGACAGGCAAATACACAAACAAACAAACACAAACAAACAAAGACAGAGATAGGAGGTAGATTGATAGGCACACAGTCACATATTTTGTTCCATCTTTCTCGTAGATAAGAAATTATATATTACCCCCCACAAAAAAACCCCAAAACCCCGCAAAAAAAAAAACAAAAAACCCGATGCACACAAAAAAAAAACCCAAAAAATAGAAACATTCACCAATCATGTTGCTAAAAATAGTATCTATTACGTAACACAGGACATAGTTACAGAAATAACCTGCCCCCTTTCTTACCCATTCTACTTTCATTACCAATTATTATCGGGGGGAGGGGGGGGAGGGGTGAGTGAGTTAGGGGGAGAGGCGGAAGGAGAATTAAAGGGAGAGGAGGGAGAGGGAGGGGGGGGGGGTAAAGAGGGAGGGAAAATGAGGGAAAGGTAAGAAGAAAGGGGAGGATATAGGGAAGGATCATGCATTTGCGCGTGTGCGTGTGCGTGTGCGTTTGTGTGCGTGTTTGTGTGTGTGCGTGAGTGTGTGTGTTTGAGTATATATGTGTGTGTCTGCGTGTGTGTTTTTCTGTGTGTGTGGGTTTGTGTTTTTGGTGTGGTGGTGTTTTTGTGTGTGGGGTGGGGGTTTGGGGGTGTTTTGTGTGTGTGTGTGTGGTGGGGTTGTTTGTGTGTTGTGAAGGGGGGGAGGAGGGGTAAGCAAGAAAAAAGAAAAGAGAGAAAAGAAGAGGGAAAGGAAAAAGATATAAAATTTATATATATTATATATATATATATATTATACTATATATAAAAATTATATATATATATTATATATATTAAAATATTTAATATATATAACCCGGTGGATCTGAAACGTTGTTCTTTTCAATAAATTGTTTTGGTTGTGGGTTTTCTCCCATATATATTATATAATTATTATAATATATATATATTATATATATATATATATATAAATATATATATATATTTTATATTTAATATATTATAAATAATTATATATTATATAATAATATATATATATATATTCAAAATTTTTATATTATAAAACAATATTTTATATATATATTTATTATATATATATATATATTATTTTTATAAATTTATATTTTTAAGAAAAGGGGAGAGAGAGAGAGAGAGGGGGAGGGGGAGAAGAGAAGAGAGAGGGGAGAATAGAAGAGAGAGGGGAGAATAGAAGAGAGAGGAGAGAAAAAGGGGAGGAAGAGAGAGAGAGAAGAGAGGAGAGAGAGAGGAGAGAAAGAGAAGAGAGAAGAGAGAGGGAGGGGGGAGAAAAGAGAGAGAGAAGAAGAAGAAGGAGACAAAGAGAAAGAAAGAAAGAAAGAGAGAGAGAAGACAAAGAAAAAGAGGAAGAAGGATAGAAAGAAAGAGAGAGAGATAGAAAGAAAGAAAGAAAGAGAGAGAGAGAGATAGAAAGAAAGAGAGAGAGAGAGAGAGAGAGAGAGAGAAAGAAAGAGAGAGGGGAGAGAGGATAGAAAAAAAAGAAAAAGAGGAGAAAGGAGAGGAGGAGAAGACAAAGAGAGAGAGAGAATAGAAGAGATAGAGAGAGAAAGAGAGAGAAAAAAAGACAGAGAAAGAGAAAGAGAGAGAAAAAAAAGAAAGATAGAAAGAGAGAAAAAAAAAAGAGGAAAGGGAAAGAGCCCTTTGACAAAAAAAAAAAACCCAACCCTTAAAAAAAGAAAAACTGAAAAAGGAAAATAAAAAGACAGCCCCAAGAGAAAACAAAACAACCCCCACCCCCCCAAAGCAAAAGGGCCAAAAACACCCGGGGTTTTTCGTTCTTGTTTTTTCGCAATCTTTTTTTTGAGCTAACAACATTTTGACCAATAATTTAAATCACCAGCTTGGAAAGTGACAAAATTTAAATGCAGGCGGGTGGGTAATTTGGAAAGTCGTGGCGGCGTCAAGGTCCAAGAAAACATTGCTTTAGCCCTTGCAGCTACCTCTGTCTGGTGTCTTGGGGTCTTTTGTTCTATTTTTGTTCTTTGTACCCCTTGTTCTTTGTATCTCTGCTTTTATCCTCTCCTTTCTCTCTCTCACTCTCTATCTGTGTCTCTGTCTCTCTCTTTCTTTCTCTCAGTCTAATTCTGTCTCTGTCTCTGTCTTTCTCTCTTTCTATCTCTCTCTTAATATTCTTTCCTCCCCTTTCCCCCCCTTCTTTTCCTCTTCCCTCCCTCTTCCCCCTTCTCCTCTCTTATCTATCATCTCC
>NW_028234417.1:33600189-33602689 GCF_977035675.1 Penaeus japonicus
AGCAGAGAGAGAGAGAGAGAGAGAGAGCAACGGGCGGTGCCAGTGCCTCATAGTTGTTATTTTGTCGAGTACTTTTCCGCGTATGTATTCTCTATAACTTTCTATCTTTCTGTCTATCTCTACATATGCTTGCGTATTAGGATCAGTAAGTAATTATTCAAATTCTTTCCCTCTTTCAGTCTGTCTCTACATATCCTAGCGTACTGAGATCAGCCAGTGATTATTCTGTACGTCAAATTCTTTCACTCTTTCAGTCTATATCTATATACTAACGCATTATAATCAGCTAGTGATTATTCTTCATGTGTCAAATTCTTTCCGTTCCGAATGCCGGCAGATAATCCTTTTGAGTTCAATTTATTACCGAGTACATACGACCATATACAAGAATCTTTTCCCTGGTCCCAGTACGCGATCGATTCAAACACCACCTCGTGAATAAGAGGGGAAGCATAGTGGCGAATAATAACGATAATAAATATGTAAATAAATAAAAAGAGAAAAAAAAAAATATGCGGAAAGGGGGAAGGAAACACATATAAGAAACACGGGAATGCCTTTGTTATTATTAGTTTCTCTGTATTTATGCTTACCCCCCTCCCCCCATTTCCCTTTTCTTTCCCCCTTGAAAATCGTACCCTTAATGGACACTACTGGCAAGGCTACATCGTCGTCTGCCCCCACCCCCCTCTTTCCACGCCCTATATCGCGGCGAGGGGGGGGGGGTAAGAGAAGGGAATGGGAAAGGCAAGACAGGGGGAGGAGGTGAGCGTGGAGGAGAAAGGAGTGTGAAGGGGGAGGCAAAGGATAAGGAGAAGAAGAAAGGGAAAGGGATGAATGGAGAAGAAAAGGAAAAGTGGAGGGGGGGGGGCGAAGAGGGGAGAGTGGGGGTAAGGAGTACTTCGAGATAGAGAGAGAAAGAGAGAGTATGTAGAGAGGGTGTCACATTGTCTTAAGGGCTAGGTATACCCGTCCCTCATCCCCCTCCCCCTCCCCCTATCCCCCTCCGCTTTCCGACACTAGTATATATCGTCATTAGTCGTAGCGAAACCCGGCTGAGCACACGCCAGGGACCAATACAAGCCGAGACGAGAAGAAAAAAAAAGACAGAAAAAAAAGAAGAAAAAAAAAAAAAGATATTCATCGCTCTTTACTTCTTTTGTTGTTTTTTTTATTCTTAAATGGAAGATAATGTTCAACTCTCGAAAAAAAAAATGAAATCTAAAAGCGACGTGTTTGTTTTCCATTATCATTTTTTTTTTTAATGATCATTCTCCCTCCTTCCTTCGTAGCTACGGTAATCCGAATAGCGAACCATTAACCCCACCCCACCTCACCCCAACTCAAAAAAAAAAAAAAAAAAAAAAAAGACCCGTCCCCAAGGCAAGGAAGCAAATAAGACATAAATTTGCATTACACATCGAACGACCAAGGCAAACAAACCCACGAATGCACAGTACGAGATTTATAGCACCCTCATCCACTCTGACATATCAAAATCCGGCACAGGAGTGAACATGCCAACCCACACAGGAGGGGGGAGGGGGAGGGGAATGGGGATAGGGGAGATGGGAGAGGGAGACGAGGGAATGAGGGGAAGGGGAAGGAGAAAGGGGAAGAGGTGAGAAAGAGAAAGGGGAAGGGGATAGGGGGTTGGTATAGGGGAAGGGGGGAGTAGAAGGGGGAAGGGGATAGGAAAGAGAGAAGACTGAATGAGGGAAAGCGATGGGGTGAGGGAGAAATATGAAGCAGAAAGGAAAAGGGCAAGAAAAAAAGTTGGCAAAAGAAACGAAAGCGGAAGAGAGAGAGAGAGCAAACGAGGAAGATGTTTAAAACGAGGAAAGAGAAGGCAAATAAAATAGAAGGAAACAGACCCCTCCCACCTACCCCCCTAAGCCACCCCCCCCCTCACAAAGATTCGACTCCAGACGGGGATTTACAGCTGGAGCAGATGGTGACCTGCGATACGAACACACACAAGCTTCCTCCGTCAGACAAGCGGGAGTAATGGTTCAACAAGCGCGTATATTACGGCCATTATTATCTAGCTGTTATTCCGAGCAGCGAGACTGGTTCGAGTTATGATATACATCCGTGGCTGATGGGGGGATGGGGGGAAGTGTGTGTGTGTGTTTGGGGGGGGGGGGTATGTGTGTGTGTGTGTGTGTGTGTGTGTGTGTGTGTGTGTGTGTGTGTGTGTGTGTGTGTGTGTGTGTGTGTGTGTGTGTGTGTGTGTGTGCGTGTGTGTGTGCGTGTGCGCACCCCTTTCGCCTTTACTAAATATAGTAGGTGTATCTGATAGCGGTGTTACAATACTCGGTGAAAACAGCTACCACTCTCTTAGGACATTATTATAATAAAAGACTTTCATCCTAAAAAAAATGGATAGGCCTTTCATAGGTACCCCCACTCCTCCTCCTCGCCCCTCCTTAATCCAGATGGTATCTCGCACTGCGCTAACACCAACAAGGGCGTGTTAAGATAGGCAGATAGGAAAATT
>NW_028234417.1:33617689-33620189 GCF_977035675.1 Penaeus japonicus
CACTCACGCCAATGCTCTTGGCTTTTTCTTCTTCATGTACCTTGTCTATCAACATTGGCGATCATAGTCTGCCAAACTCTTCGATCTGTGGCGACAGAAGTGATGTCTTCTGCCTTGGTATTCTTCTCAAATTGTTAATATTTTTGATGCGTTGCTCTTGCTTTTGCTCTTTGGCCTTCAGTTATTTTTTCCCTAGTCAGTGCTAGGGTGTTCTGGTTTTGCTGTTCTGATGACATGGCCCATCTGTCTTTTGGCGTTTGTATTTATAAGTTCTGCTTCTGTCTTTGGTTTCTTATTTACTTCACTCAGTTTATGTCTTGTCTTACACTGCTTTCTATTTTTGTTCATTCACTGTACTCTTGGTTTATCTTTATTGTAGCTGTTTGTTTCCAATATAGGTTCTGTAGGAGTCTTAGGATTTTCTAGAATGTTGCAAAGTTGTGCATACCCGACTGTATCCAAAGCGCACATGCACACACGCATATATATATATATATATATATGTATATATATATATATATATATATATATATATATATATATATATATATATATGTGTGTGTGTGTGTGTGTGTGTGTGTGTGTGTGTGTGTGTGTGTGTGTGTATACACATACACTCACACGCAAACATTTACACACACACACACACACACACACACACACACACACACACACACACACACACACACACACACACATATATATATATATATATATATATATATATATATATATATATATATATATATATTCATACATACACATATATACATATAATTTCATAAATACAAACAAACACACACACATCTACCTACCTATACACATAAACATTCCCAGAGACACATACATAAACACATATCCCGAATAAAGACGCATACACGGGCATCCCCTCCACACCCCACACCCCACCCTCTGTCTCCTGCCTCCACTCCCTGCTATATTACGTCACGCCCCCCCCCCTTTTTCCCCTTAAAGGCCAGAGACACCACCCAGCACGTGGCCGCCCTAGCACGTCAGAGAGTGCAATGTTATATCACGCGTCACGATAACTTCCGGTTCTGCAAAGAGCATCAAATCATATATTCCGACAGGAAATGTTCATAACGGAAGGGGGGGGGGAGGGAGTTTGGGAGGTAATGGGGGGAGGAGGAAGGGAGGGGTGGAGAAAGGAAGGAGGGGTATGGGAGGGGAAGAGGGAGGAATGGGGGGATGGGTAGGGGAAAGGGGAGGGGAAAAGAAGGGGGAGGAATGGTGTGAGGTGGATAAGGAGTGGAGGAGGGAGAAAGGGGAGGGGAAGGGGGAAGTGGATAAGGTGGGAGAAAAAAAGGGAGAGGGGGAGAGAGTAAGGGGGTGAAGAGTAGAAGAGAAGTGGGGGTGGAAGGAGAGAGAGAGAGATTTGGGGACATGGGGAAGGAGAAGGAGGAGGGCCTTGTGTAGTCGGGCCCCGTCTCTTTATAAAGCCACGCCCATTAGTCCCTCTCGCTAAGCCAAGCCTACCTTTTCATTTCGCTTAACCACACCCACCTTACAATTTTACAAAACCACGCCAACCGAAGTCATACAGGTAGGCATTTCTACTTTTATCAACTTATCTACATACCAATTAATACACTTATTTTAAAAGAGAAAAAAAAAGAAAAAAAAGAGAAAACAATGTGTGTGTGTGTGTGTGTGTGTGTGTGTGTGTGTGTGTGTGTGTGTGTGTGTGTGTGTGTGTGTGTGTGTGTGTGTGTGTGTGTGTGTGTGTGTGTGTGTGTGTGTGTGTGTGTCTGTATGTGTGTATGAGTGTATGTGTGTGTATGCGTGCGTGCGTGTAGCAGTGCTTGTGTGTGTTTATGTATGTGTGTATACATGTACAAAACTGAAAAAAGATCAAAGACCCATGGTCAAAATTCCCTTTAAAACCCGAGAGAGAGAGCGAGAGAGAGAGCGAGAGAGAGAGAGAGAGAGAGAGAGAGAGAGAGAGAGAGAGAGAGAGAGAGAGAGAGAGAGAGAGAGAGAGAGAGAGAGAGAGAGAGAGAGAGAGAGGGGGGTGATAAAGAGAGAGAGAGAGAGAGAAAGAAAGAGAGAGAGAGAGAGAGAGAGAGAGAGAGAGAGAGAGAGAGAGAGAGAGAGAGAGAGAGAGAGAGAGAGAGAGAGAGAGAGAGAGAGAGAGAGAGAGAGAGAAAGCTGACCCGATTCCCAATTCCCAATTCCTGATTCCAGTCTGAACATTCAAATAATGCAGCCCGAATTTAGGCATCCGCCAGCTGAAGTCACACGAAAGGAATTTTGACCGAAGCCCTGAATACCAATGGAGAGATACGTGACTAAAGTAAGAATTAAAAAGATGAAAAGAAACGTTCAGACACAGAGATAGATAAAAACACACATATAGAAAAAAAAATAAAATAGATACACATAGATATAGATAACAGGTGTTCCGAGATTAATACAGGTACTAAAAACAGACATAGATAGAAACAGAATAATGAAAACACACGCATATGAAAACTGACAA
>NW_028234417.1:33645189-33650189 GCF_977035675.1 Penaeus japonicus
ATATATATATATATATATATATATATATATATATATATATATATATATATATATATATAAAATACCAGCAATGTGTTTAAGTTTTTAAAATAATATAAAATATTGATATTAAGCTATAAAAGATCAAGATTCTTGGTGTACATATGTCAAAGTCAGTATCTAAACTTAAACCACTTGCAGAATGACTGATGAATTGGAGCAGGAAACTGCCCTCCACACACACTCAGCGCAGAGGGTCTCAAGATGACGGGAACTGTGATTTCGTGCAGATTGCATCCTCTTGATGACGTCAAAAGCAGGATGATTGCAGTGGATATTTACTCTTAAAACACTAAAAGAAAGAAAGATGAGATCTTCAATTTTCAAACTTGATATCAATATTGGAAGAAGCGGCAGCCAGAGAAATGGGTAGGACGTGAGTTTCCGAGGCATTAAATTCGACTATCTGCCTTTCTAATTAGGAATGCGACCTGGATGAAGGCTGTGGCGCGACGTATTTCAAAGTCGAGTCATGGGGATAAAATGAAGGCTGTTAGAAGTAGTCTGAATTCATGAAAGGAAAGGGAGTTGGAATACTGCAGAACCCTGAGGAACACCGCTAGTATATGCACATTGAAGCAGATGTTGCGCCGTCAACGAAGTCGGTAAAGTAGAAAGGGAAATAGTGAGAAATTACCTATCTATAATCTCTCCGTCTCTCCCTCTCCCCCTCCTTCTCTTTCCCTCTTACAGCACCCTGTCAAAGGCCTTGGGGGTATCTCGGCCGAAGGCATACGAGATACCCCCAAGGCATAAGGTGATCCGTCTCCATGCGTCTCTCTCTCGAAAAAAAAACTTTGGGAATATTAGGAAACAGGCGATAAATAGGTCGATAGAGAAAGATTAGAGGATTTATTCTGGGTGAAGGACAAGTGCTAGTGATGATATGGAACTAGAAAGGGTGAGACTATCTACTAGGACCAAGCATAAGTGGCTTAATGGTACTAATAATGTCCTTAATAGAACGCCCCCCCCCTCTCTCTCTCTCTCTCTCTCTCTCTCTCTCTCTCTCTCTCTCTCTTTCTCTTTCCCTTCCACTTCCTTTCCTCCTTGCATCACTTCTTCCCTCCCTCCCTCTCCCTTCCTCCTTCTCTCTCCTTTCCCTCCCTCCCTCTCCCTTCCTCCCTCCCTCCCTCCCTCTCCTTTCCTCCCACCCTCAATTTCCCTTCCTCCCTCCCTCCCTTTCCCTCCCTCTGCTTTTACACTGAAACGAACGAAGCACAACACGTGATCTTTTAAACATCACTGAAACACAGAGGAAATAACAAAGTCAAAAGACAATCTATTTGATCATGACCCAATTCGTAAAAATAAATGTAATAAAAAAAGACCTTAATGCAATCTTCCTTTCATATTTACTAATCCTACACCCAGATCCTATTATATGAAACCAAATTTCTGCGATGGGGATTTCCTTTGATTAAAAAAAGAAAGAAAAAGAAAAAGAAAAAAAAAAGAAATTGCCCTCCGCTAGAGTTTTCATAGAAAGCTCAAGGGACAATGAGATAACGAGAAAAGAGAAAGGAGAGGAAATAGAGAGAGAGAGAGAGAGAGAGAGAGAGAGAGAGAGAGAGAGAGAGAGAGAGAGAGAGAGAGAGAGAGAGAGAGAGAGAGAGAGAGAGAGAGAGAGAGGGGGGGGGGGAGAGGAGAGAAAGAGAGGAAGAGAGAGAGAGGAGAGAGAGAGTAAGAGAAAGAAAGAGAGAGAGAGAGAGAAAGAGAGAGAGAGAGAGAGAGAAAGAGAGAGAGAGAATGCGAGAGGGAGAAAGAGAGAGAGGGAGGGGGGAAAATGAGAGAGTAAGAGAAAGAGAGATTAATATATACATAAATAGAGAGAGAGAGTGGGAGGAAATGAGAGAGAAAGAGAAAGAGAGATTAATATATACACAAATAGAGAGAGAGGGAGAGCAGCGGGGAAAAAATCAAATTGAAAATCCGCTGACATTTACATAACCTGTCTAGAACACAAATATAGTGCAGAAGGAAATTAGCATATCGGCCGAGAAAGTGTGGGAAGACTCCCGGGGTCTTTCTTAAATATACCTTAACACTACAACAAAACATGGATAAAAATACCAGACAAAAAAAAATAAAGAAAAGAAAAAAAGGGGAAAAAATAAACACACAGTAAATTATAAAGAAATGATAAGAAAAATTCTATATGCATTACAGACTTTGTGCTAACAGCCTAAGTCAGAAAATTCAGGCTCCCAAATACCCCAGAAGGCACCGGGGACTCTTGTGCCCACGTCCCTTAGGGCTGTACCCACTTCGGGAGAATATCGCCCGTGTTAAATATGTTACAGATGAATATTGAAGACGTGTAAATACAACCCGTTTCCTTTAGCACTGTTGTTTTACGGAGGCAAATACCCTACAGTCAGAATTTATACTCGTGCTGAATACAAAATCACGTGTTATTAATGCATGATCATGGATATCATGCGTACTGAGGGAAAAAAAAAGAAAAAAAAAGAGGTTGATAAAGCTCGTCATAAAAAAAAACAAAAAAACATAGAGGTTGATAATGCTCGTCATATATATGTCGGTGAATGCGGATGTGAATGATATGTAAATGTTTGAAAATACAACGTCATATCTATGCAAATGGAGGTGAGTAACAAACACAAGGGGAATGATAAAGAATAATAGTAGATAAAGTAAATGATTATAAATATACCATTAAATTGCGAAAGACACATGATGCTAATTAATATAAAAATAACAATATAAACAGATATAAAGCAGAAATATAATGATACATATAATGATGAATAGTGAATAACACTCAATCGATCAAATAATAATAACACAAACATGACAACAAACAATACATATCTGAATACCTAAGAAAAAAAAATCATGAATGGACAATAAATCTTCGAGAACAAATAAAATACAGCATAAATAATCCAAAAGTGAACAATGAATCCGGAATGATACATTATCACTAATCTAAAGAAAGCTTGGCCACGGACACGAACGAACACGAACGAACACGAACGAGCCTTAATTACACATACAGTGTCTTTAAACATGGTCTGGGAAATCGGCGTGACAGCAGCGACCTACAATAATCTCTTCAAATGTTCATCGGGAACTGTTATTATTTCTCTCTCTTTCTCTCTCTCTCTCTCTCATTCTTCCTTCTCTTTCTCTCCTTTCTCTCTCTCTCTCTCTCTCTCTCTCTCTCTCTCTCTCTCTCTCTCTCTCTCTCTCTCTCTCTCTCTCTCTCTCTCTCTCTCTCTCTCTCTCTCCTCTCTCTTCTCTTTCTTTCTTTCTTTCTCTCTCTCTTCCATTCCATCCTTCCCATTTCATCTTCTTCACTCTGTTTCCTTATTTCGCCCGCTCACCCTCCATCCTTCTCTTCTCTCACTTCTCTCCCTTTCGCCATTACCCTTCTATCACTTTTTTCACTCTTTGCTTTTGCTTCTCTATTCACTCCCCTATTTTCGCTTTCCCTTTCTATTCTCGCCTCCCTTTCTCTTTTCTCTTTGTTCATCCACCTCCCACATTCCCCATTCACTTCCCTCTCCATCATTCCTTCTCTTACCTTTTTCTTTTTTTACGTACCTTCCCACTTCCCCTTCCTTCTTTCGCCCATATCCTTCCCCCATCCCCTTCTTTTCTCTCCTCTCCTCCTCCCTTCCCTTTCCCCTTTCCCTTTTGCCCCTTCTCCCTATCACTAGACTTCTCCCTCCTATCCCCCTCCCCTTTCCATCACCCTTCTCATTCCCTTCTTTTCTTTCTATTTTCCTTTGCCCTTCCCCCTCCCCTTCCCTTCGCCCTCCCCCCTTCCCCTTCCCTCGCTCCCTATCCCTGATTCCAAGTTCCATTTTTTCCTTTAAGGATATTAACCAAGGTCCCGGGATCCAATAGAAATCCTTAAACCTAGGGAATCCCTTTCAATGATATAGGCATACACCCAATCCTGCGAAAATGATCCGTTTTTCAGTAGTGATATAATACAAAATAATAATAATGATAATAAAATGAAACACATATATTCCTTTACTAAACTATTTTAGTTATTATTATTATTATTATTATATATATATATATATATATTTTTTTTTGGGGGGGGCTCTCCTCCATTATCTAAAGAATAGATAAAACAATCTTAAAAACACATGCTCCATCAATTCAAGATTCCCTAAAAAAAAAAAAAAAAAAAAAAAAAAAAAAAAAAAAAAAAAAAAAGGAGCGAAGGTAACGGCGGTGCCATGCTGTCGATAGTTCATGCAACACTACATCAAAAAGCTATCAGCAACGTCACTCTTATTGGCCTCCAGGGAGCCACACGAACTGCCCTGAGGAGCCAGAGTGCCATACTGACACTCCCGGCGTCGGTATGTCATGCATAAACCCCTCCCCCCTCCTCCCTCCCCCGGAGTTAATGAGGTGAGGTTTAGTGCCACCCTGTGCATGACGCCACTGATATTGTTTACGAAAGTGTTTATTATTGTAGAAATAAAAGTAGTAAATAATTGTAAAATAGTAGCATGATAAATTTTGCTTCTGTTAAGCCACTGGATGTGCTGGCGTGGGCGTAGAAGGTGGGTGCGTGGGCGTGGGCGTGAGGGAGGCAGGCGGAGAGGACAGCTTAATGCACGGGAAATCAAGATGAAGCAGATGTCAGCGTGAGGGAATGGGAATGGAGAGGAGGGGGGTGGGAAAGAGGGGAAGGGGACGGGAAGAGAGGGGAGACATGGGGAAAGAGAAGGAGAGAGGGAGACATGGGGGAAAGGGAAGGACAGAGGGAAACGTGGGGAAAGGGGAAGAGTTAGAGAAGAAGGGTGATAGAGAGAGAAGGGGGAAAATGAAAAAAAGGGGAAAAGGGGAGAGGGGGTTGGGTTGAGAAATGGATAAAGAGAGTGGGTGGGGAAGAGGGTAAGGGGTGGAGAGGGGGAGGCGGATAGATTGTCTAGACAGGGAAGAAAGAAAGGGGAAAAGGAAGGAAGAGA
>NW_028234417.1:33657689-33658771 GCF_977035675.1 Penaeus japonicus
TAGGGGGGTGTATATCTAGGAACTACTGTTCAATCAACTGTTATGATAAGGATATCAGTGATTATGATCATAATTATTCTAATCAAGATGAGAGTAAATAGAGCAAATTCCCTTGATCTAGTCAGATGTGGTCGGTCTGGTTCTTAAAATGTCAGTGCAATATTGTTGCACTCTGAATTCTGCATTTAAATCCGGATAGCCATTACAACCTTGGCCGGTGCAACCTGTGACAACAACATTTAAGTGGCAAAGTGCTTAGGGCTTTATACAAGTCTGTCTCTCTCTCTCTCTCTCTCTCTCTCTCTCTCTCTCTCTCTCTCTCTCTCTCTCTCTCGCCCTTTGTTCCTTCCTCTCTTCCTCCTCCCTCCTTTTCTCTCTCTTCCACCCTCCCTTTCTCTCCTCCATCTCTCTCCCCTTTCTTCTTCCTCGCCATCCAGCCAAACCCGCTCAGACCAGGATTGAAAACGCGGCTCCAAAGTGACAGCTGTGAACACCGGTCACCAAAGGCAGAGAGAGAGGACTAAGAGCAAAGGAGTGAAAGGGAAAAGTAGATTGAATAGTGTATGCAAGGGCAAGGGACAAGCTAAATGAAAGAGAGAGAGGGAGGAGGAGGGGGATGGGGAAGGAAGGAAGGAAGGGAGGGAGGGAGGGAGAGAGAGAGGGAAAGATAGAGAGACAAGAGAGAGAGAGAGAGAGAGAGAGAGAGAGAGAGAGAGAGAGAGGGAGGGAGGGAGGGAGGGAGGGAGGGAGAGAGAGAGAGAGAGAGAGAGAGAGAGAGAGAGAGAGAGAGAGAGAGAGAGAGAGAGAGAGAGAGAGAGAGAGAGAGAGAGAGAGAGAGAGAGAGAGAGAGGAGAGAGAGAGAGGGAGGAGAGGGAGAGGGAGGGAGGGAGGGAGGAGGGGGGGAGGGGGAGATAGGGAGGGAGGGAGAGAGAGAGAGAGAGAGAGAGAGAGAGAGAGAGAGAGAGAGAGAGGAGAGAGATGAGAGAGAGAGAGAGGGAGAGAGAGGAGAGCGAGAGAGAGAGGAGGGAGAGAGAGAGAGAGAAGGGAGAGAGGAGAGAGAGAAGAGAAGAGAGAGAAGAAGA
>NW_028234417.1:33658871-33666371 GCF_977035675.1 Penaeus japonicus
GTCCCCGCAGGCCCGTTACGAAGGCAGGTGTCATGTGTGTCATATCTGTCATGTTCTACCTGTGTCAGGCCATCTGCTGGCGGTTCTCATCAGAATAACAGACTTGAGATCCGCCAAATGTGATGCTGACACAGAAATACATTTTGTGCTAGCCCTGTAGGTACAGTTAGAAGAGACACGTAAGAATATGTGTAGAAAGAGAGAGAGGGATAGACAGACAGACAGACAGAGTGAAAGAGAGAGAGAAGGGAGGGGAGAGAGAGAGAGAGAGAAAGATAGAAGAAAAAAGAAAGAAAGAGATAGAGAGAACGTAATTCGGATTCTTGAATTTCTTATTTTTTTCTTCTCTCATGTCCTTTACCCTTCTCTGTTTTCCCCCATTTGTTCTACATCTTACCTTCTCCCGCTTTCTCTCTCTCTCTCTCTCTCTCTCTCTCTCTCTCTCTCTCTCTCTCTCTCTCTCTCTCTCTCTCTCTCTCTCTCTCTCTCTATTTCTCTCTCTCTCTCTCTCTCCTTCTCTCTCTCTCTCTCTCTCTCTCTCTCTCTCTCTCTCTCTCTCTCTCTCTCTCTCTCTCTCTCTTCTCATTCGCTCTTCTTCTACCTGCTTTTCATATCAGACTTCCCTATTTCCCGAGAGCGCTGACCCCTCCCCGTCCGCTCACTGTCACGGTCACTGTCACTGTCACATGTCACGCGTCGCTGAGCGTTTAGCGGCGACGGATCCCCCTCCTTCGTGATTGCCGGTCTGGTTGCGGACAGTCATGATCGCCGAGTAGGGAGTGCATGTGGTCTGAGGGTGGGGGTGGGGGTGGGGGTGGGGGGAAAGATGAGGAGGGAGGATGAGCGTAATGGGGGAAGGAGAGGGGAAGGGGGAATAGGGTGGATGGGGAGGGGGGGGATTATGAGGAGGAAGGACGAGCGATCTAGGGAAAGGGAAGGATGGGGGGGAAGGGGCAGGAAGGGGGAGGGTAAATAAGATATGATTACAAGAGAGATATAAGAACGTGTTTAAGAGAGATAAAAAATGACAGAGAGAGATAGAGAGGCAGAGACAGAGACAGAGACAGAGACAGAGACAGACACAGAGAAAGAAACTACTAAAAAGAACAAATAAAACAATAGTGAAAAGAAACCTTGAGATAAGGGTGGGGAAGAATCTTGGAAGGGATGAGGGGAAGAGATGAACGAAAGAAAGGAAATGGAAGGGAAAGGGATAATGGGGGGGGGGGGCGGTAGAAATGATGAGGGGAAAGGATGGATGGAAGAAAGGGAGGGAAAGGGGATGTGGGGAAGGGAGAGATGGATGGAAGAACGAAGAAAAGGAATGATGGAAAAGGATGGTTAAAGGGAAGGGAGAATGAGATTATCACCTTTGGAGAGTGACCTTAACGAGGGTGACAGGTGTGTCGAGGTGACCTGACACTCGAGAAGGAAACTGAGGGCGACATTGGACAGACGGGAAGCTTTCTCAGCATGTTCGAGGAGCGAGTCTCTCTCTGATTTCCTCTCTCCTCCTCCTCTTTCTCCTCTTTCTCCTTTTCTTTCCCCAGCCCCCCCCCTCCTCCTCCTCCTCCACCTTCTTCTCTTCCTCCTCCTCATCATCATTATCTTCCTTATCCTCCTTCTCCTAATAATCATTCTCATCCTCTCCTCTCCTCCTCCTCATCCTCTTCCTCCTCTCCTTTCTTTCCCTTTCTCTCCTCTTCCTCCTATCCCCTTCTCTGACTGCGCTCCTCCTCCTCCCCTCCTCCTCTCCTCCTCCTCCTCCTACTCCCTACCCTTTCCTGGCTGCATGCGCCTTTTCCTCCTCCTCCCCTCCTGCCTTTCTCCCCTCCTCCTCAGCCTTCCCCCTTCTCCTGCTGCTGCGCCTTTTCCTCCTCCTCCTCCTCCTCCTCCCCCCCCCCCCCCCTACTCCTGCTGCTGCGCCTTTTCTTCCTCCTCCTCCTCCTCCCCCCCCCCTACTCCTGCTGCTGCGCCTTTTCTTCCTCCTCCTCCTCCCCCCCCTTCTCCTGCTACTGCGCCTTTTCTTCCTCCTCCTCCTCCTCTTCCCCCTCCCTTTGGTCCCCCCCGATGACAGGTGTGTTTACCGACATCTCGCCGCCGTGATTGACAACGAGGTCGGCGTAATTTCGCGCATTTCCGCCGCGGGGGGGGAGGAGGGGAAAACCTGCTGTGGTTGGTTGGCCAGTGGCGTCGGCATGGCGGCGGACCGTATGAGCGGCGTTGTGTGGGGTGTTGAACTCGCTGCGTGTGGGTTTGGTCGTGTGTTTTTTGTGTCGGTGAACGGGGAAGGATCGAAAATAAACAAGATGAAGAGCGGAAATCATAAGACATTTGTTGAGAAATATCAGGTATTGGTATGATGTGATTCGCTACGAGAGATGATCCGCTGAAGTGGAATGAAATAATGTAGGACTGCGGAGAATTGGGAAGGAAAATTATGTACCTTGGAATGCAGATGCGGAGGAATAAAGCAAGGATTGATCTGTTCCGGGACGTATTCCTAAAATGTGTGTATATGTGTGTGTGTGTGTGTGTATATATATAGTTATATATTATTATAATATATAGATATTTATATATATTATAATATATGTTATGTATGTTATATGTTTTTATTATTTATATTAAAATATATATATATATATATATTAATATATATATATAATATATATATTTATATATATATATCTATTATATATTATATTGTATATATATATTAGATATTTGTATATTCTATATACCATCTAATTACATATATATGTATATATATATGTATATATATATATATATATATACATATATATGTTATATATATATATATATATATATATATAATATATATATATATTTATATATATATACATATACATATATACATATATAGCGTAAAATGAGAAAGCAAAATAATGAACGGACAACAACCTCAACCCAAAATGATAAAAGATAATAGCATAACGCAAAAATGGAATAAAAAAAGAAAAAAAAAAAAAAAGATCCGTGACTTTCATCCGGGACTCCTTCGTTCGTTCCGCGACGCTGCCTGGAAGAAAGCAAGAAGATGTCGCGGTCTCGTCCATCGCGCGCATTCCCTCGGCCGAGACGGAGATGCTGCCGGAAGATCGAGGGGGGGGGAGGCGGGGGGGGGGGGGGGGGAGGGGATGGGCAGAGTGGGGGGGGGTGGTGATGGGGAGGAAGGGGAGGGGGGAGGCTGGGCAGGTATGGGGAGGAGAAGGGAGGGGAGGGGCGAAGAATGGGGGCAGATGGGGAGAGAGGGATTGGACGATGGAGGGAGGCGGGGCCGGAGCTAAGGAAAAGGGATGGCCTTTGAGTGGAGGAGAGAGGGAAGGTGCAGAAAGGGAGGGGAATTGGGAGGGCGAGGGTTTGCCTTGTGAGGTGGGTGATGGAGAGGGGGGAAGTGGAACAGGGAGTGGAGGAGATAGAAAAGAAGAAAGAAGATGGGTGGAAAAGGAGGGAAGAAAGGGGGGAAGAAGAGAAAGAGAAGAAAAGGAAGGAAAAGGGGAAGAAAGGGAGGGAGTAGAAGGGAAGACCGAGAGGGAGGGGGGAGAGAGGAAAGAGGGGAGAAAGAGGAGAGACGAGGCAGGGGAGGGAGAAGTGAGTGGAGGGGGGAGAGGAGGTGATAGGGAGGAGCGTGAGGGGGAGAGAGGGAGAGGAGGGAGGATGGGGAGGGAGGAGAGGAGTAAGGGAAGAAGAAAAGTGAAGTGCAGGGTTGGAGGGGGGGAAAAAGGGAAAGAAGAAGAAGAAGAAAAGAAGAAGAAGATGAGAGCGGGAAGGAAGAGGGAAGGAAGAAGAAAGAAAGGGGGTGGGAGGGCGAAGGGGATGAAAGGGGAGGGGCATCTAGAAGGGTATGGAGGGGAGAGGGAAGAAGAGAGGTTAGGAATGGGAGAAGGGAAAAGGTGAAGGATTGGAGAGAAGAAGGAAGGAGAAAGAGGGAGGGAAGAAGGGGAGAGGCGTTTTCGTAGATAGAGTTTTTCCCCCCCCCCCCCCCCCCCCCCCCCACCCCCCCCCCCCCCCCCCCCCCCCCTTTTTTTTTTTTTTTTTTTTTCAGAGTTGGAGGAATATAGGTGTAGAGTTGGAGGAAAGAAAGAATGAGAATAGAAATAGGGAAGGGAGGAAGAGAATGAAGAAGTGAGGGGAGGGAGGGGAAGAGAATGATGGAGGAAGGGAGGGGAGAAGGGGGCTGTTCGTTTCTTGTCTCTCCAGAGGCTACGCGCTCGCTTGTTCCTCGTGTATTTCCATGCGTGACTTTATTTTCTCTTCATTTTATTTTTATGTTCCGACCTTTTTTTTCTAATTTCCTTCTTCGTCACTGTTGGTCTCCTCCATCTCCTCCTCTTCCTCTTCCACCTCCTCCTCCTCCTCTTGTGAGGGGTGGGGTTGGGGCGGGCAGCCTCCTTCTTTAGCCGTGCGCTACGTTCCTCATCCACATCCTCAGCATCTCCTTTCCCACCTCCTTCTTCTTTTCCTCCTCCTCCTTTCCTCGTCTCCTCTTCATCATCATCATCATCATCATCATCCATATCCTCTTCCACCTCCTTCTTCTCCTCCTCCTCCTCCTCCTCCTCTTCCTCCTCTTCCTCCTCCTCCTCCTCCTCCTCCATTTTCTTCATCTTCCTCCGCATTACAATTTATCATTATTTCCATCATCATTACCGTCACAGTTATTATCGGTAGTAATAAGGTGTCCAGTAAAATAACTTACATCATCTTTGTGGTTGTAACATAGTTAGTAATTATGAAATAACACGAGTAACATTAGGGAGGGGGAGGGGGGAGGGGGGTGATGCAACATTAACAGTAATCAAAAAGACATCAATTGCAATTAGATTAGAAGAAGCCATTGCAGAACGTCAGCGACACCGAATCTATTGTAAGCAAAGCCTGTCATTAGCCGGAAAAGAGAAGAACATCATTATCCGAAAATCGTAAATAAGAGAATTTGGGAATCGGTGCGTCCTCACTAGGTCCGGGGTCTGGGCTGTTGTTGACAGTGGCGCACCAGCAGCTAGACAAGCCACAGCCCCAGAGCGAGGGGAGGAGGGAGAGGCTGAGCTGGAAGGCAGGGCTGGCGGGGAGCTCAGGAGCTGACTGCAAGCCCTGAGGTAGGGCTGCTGGGCTCGAAGCTGAGGGCCTGCTGCTGTTCTTTCTCTCTCGCTTTTTTTCTCTCTCTTTCTCTCTTACTCTGTCTCTCTGTCTCTTGTTTCATTTTTTTTTCATTTCTTTTCTTCTTCTTTTTTAGTTTATTTAGTTTTGTTTGATTTTATTTCATTTCGTTATATTTTAGTTTAGTTTAGTTTAGTTTAGTTTGTTCTATTCTCTTCTTTTCCTCTCTTTCTCTCTCTGTCTCTTTTCTCTCTCTCTCTCTTTTCTCTCTCTCTCTCTCTCTCTCTCTCTCTCTCTCTCTCTCTCTCTCTCTCTCTCTCTCTCTCTCTCTCTCTCTCTCTCTCTCTCTCTCTCTCTCACCTAACTCACTCACACTCACTCACTTTTTTCTACATCTCGCATTTTCCCACGTCTAAACGGCGCCCATTGTTTAGTACGGCGACGTGTTGAGGGGGGGGGGGTTAATAGGGACACGGAGAGAGGGGGGGTTAATAGGGACATGGAAGGAGGGGGGGGGGGTCCAAGCCAACGGGCCTGACGTGTTAATCTGCCCGCTGTGACAGCCGATTCGAGTGTCGTGAAGTGTGTTGTGACAGCAACCGCCGGTGGCCATGTTTCTACTGGTGGTGAGAGTGGTGGTAGGCTGTTTTACAGGTGGTGGTTGTGGTGACGAAAGTGGTGGCAATAGTGGTGGTAGGCTGTTTTAGAGGTGGTGGTAATGGTGGTTGTGGTGATAAAAGTGGTGGCAATAGTGGTGGCGGTGGGTAGTGGTAGTGGTAATGGTGTTGTGGTAGTGGCGGTGGTAACGGTGGTTATGGCGGTAGTGGTGGCAGAAGAGGTGTGGTGGTAGTGACAAGAGTGTGGGCAGAAGTGGCGGTGGTGGTAGTGACAGCAGTGGTATAAAAGATGGTGGTGGTGGTGTGAACGCGATGACATAAAGGGGAAAGGTGTTAGTGGAAGAGAGGTGGATGGGAGGAGGGAGGGAGGAAGGGAGGGAGGGAAAGGGTTGGTTATGTTCCTAGTTGATGGTGGAAGTCGTAGATGTTGCTCTCTTTCTCTCTCTCTCCTCTCATTCTCTCTCTCTATCTATCTATCTAGCTAGCTAGCTTTCTAGCTCTCTCTCTATCTATCTCTATCTATCTATCTATCTCTCTCCCTCCCTCCCTCCCACCTTTCCTCTTTACTTTTTTTAGTGGAAGGACTTTTTTGTTGATTGCAAGAGGCAAAGGGCACGCCATCGATCATCCTCATTGAAGCACTTTAATAAAATGTGGTCACGCTGCTCTATTGTGTCTTTTTGCTTCATCTTCAACTCTGTAACAAAACCAGCGTTGTGTTGTCTGGGTCGTAAAGCCCTATCACGTTATTGCAACGGCGTGTAGGTAAGAGGTACCGATAGGGCCCCGTAGTAACAAATGATCATTGCTTTGAATTGCAAGGTAATCATGAATGCAACGAGTTCAGAGGATAGCACCGAAGAGAACAGTACGGAGCCATAACCGTTGAATTTGTGACATGCTAACCACGGGTGAATTGCTAAGAGTTAGTTATGGCGAAATTATAAGCGGTATGTGAGTGAATCAGGATTGTTGCATATGGAACAAAGAGTAATGCAAAGCTGTAATCTTTTGCTGCTGTAGTAGCTATGGTGGATTCGCAAATGGTCGTATTTCTCTGCTGGAATTCGTGTGAGTGTGTGTGCGTGTGATGGCCGGGAGATTGTCATACCTCTTTCTGTATGAATACGAGTGTGCATATGACAGAGAGCATTGCAGCGGCATTTCCATTGAGGCCAAGTTCACATGCTCGTTAGCGCAAATGGCTGCTGTAAACAAGGATGTCATTTCAATCCAAGTATGAAAGCAAATGGGGTTGTTTTAAAGTACACGGCCTGTTTGCAAAAGGCACAAATTCGCTGCAGCGCTGTGGATAGCCGTGCCATGTATATCCATTATTTTTAATGATTGAGATATGAACAAGCGCGGAGGCTGAACCACTGTAGGCGGAGGTTCAGAACCGCTGGGGCGATCCGAGCGTTGTTGACAATGCGTTGAACCACATCGAGGCGCGGGTTGCAAGACAAGGCGCTGAAACTTGACTCGTGTAGCCTGTTTCTTCACTTCTTCGTTCTAAGCTTCGGTGTGATGAAAAGGGAGTATGATTCTTCAACGACGCTGCTCTGGACTTGCGTAGCGGGGAATGGTCTCTTAATGCCAAGCTTAGAAACTTCCATCACGAAACATATTCCTTCACAGTTCTAAAAATATCCTCATTATGCCCCTTTTACTAACAGATTTTTTTTTTTAACTGATATTGACACGGTGGTGAATCATAGCAGACAGTACTGCTATGAAACTATGACTCACGGGGACAGAG
>NW_028234417.1:33683871-33688871 GCF_977035675.1 Penaeus japonicus
GAGAGAGAGAGAGAGAGAGAGAGAGAGAGAGAGAGTAATAACAATAATAATAATAATAATGATGATAATGATAGTGATGATAATAATAATGATCTTTATTTCCAATTTACGTCGGTCATTCTTTACAGTGGTATTCATGAAGTAATTTTACAGAACATATTGTAATACAAATTATAAAAACATCATCCAATATCACTCCGTCATACTGGTATGAAAGAAATATATTATATGCAGTGATATACAATGCAGTAGAAATTAGAAATTGCAGTAGATGGACAGACAGAGACAGAAACAGAGAGAGAGCGAGAGAGAGAGAGAGATAGAGAGAGAGAGAGAGAGAGAGAGAGAGAGAGAGAGAGAGCTTTTGTGTATGGTAAGTGTTTGGGTGGTTTGTGCTTGTTGTTATTGTTCGTTGTGTAATTGTAATTTGTTTGTGTAATTTGTGTTTGTTTTTATTTTTTAGGGAGGGGTAGAAAGGTGTTAGTTGTTCATTCTTTATTCTTGATTTCTTTGCCTGTTTTTTGTATATGCTTTGGTTATTCTTGTCTTTCCCATTATTCTTTTCCTCATAAAAAAAGAAAAGAAGAAAAAAGGAAACATTATGAAAAAGAGGGGAAAATTTGAAGAATAAAGAGAGGCAAAAGAAAGAAAAATAATAAGAAGAATAATAATGGAGGAAAAGAAAGAGTAAAAAGAAAGGAAAAATAAATGAAAAGGAAATAGAAAGAAAGGTGAAAAGAAAGACAATGAAAAAGTTAAAGAAGGACAACAAAGAAAAACGGAGAAAAAAAACAACACCAAAATAAAAACTAGAATTAAAACAAGAAGAAGAAAAAAAGAAAAGAAAAAAAAAAGAGAGAAGGACAAAACACGACCCTGCCTGACCTCGATTCGACCTCAGAGACCAATTCCGCATGACGCGAATCGACCAGCGACTGAGTCCATTTTTGTGACGCCTGTTCATGACATTCGTCGTATTGGGAGAAGTGAGAGGAAGGTGGTGTGTGTGTGGGGGGGGCGGGGGGGTAATTGTGTGTGTGTATGAGAAAGAAAGAGGGAGAGAGAGGGGCGGAGGAACGGAAAAGGACGAGGAATTGGAAATGGGAGAGGGAGAGGGATCATAATAATAATCATAATCATAATCATACCCATTACCAAAGTCATTTCTATCATCATTATTATCCTCTTTATCTATATAGTTTATGTATATACATATAGGTTTACATATCTATATATCTTTATTTTATAATATCACTGTCTGAAAGCTTACTCAAAAAGCCTATGTTGCAAGCATTATTCGTTTTCATATATGCTAAATTCCAATTCATGATATGTACATATGTATGGCATTTGCATGGATAAAATGCTAAGTGAGGGAGGTATTTATACATGGACACGTGTCAGGGAACATTTGTATTAGTGTGTTGGAAAGAGAGAGAGGAAGGGAGACAGGGAGAGGGGAGAGGAAGGGAGACAGGGAGAGGGGAGAGAGAGGAGGGAGAGGAAGGGAGAGAGAGGAGGGAGAGGAAGGGAGAGAGAGGAGAGGAAGGGAGAGAGAGGAGAGGAAGAGAGAAAGGGGAGAGAGAGGAAGGGAGAGAGGGAGAGGAAGGGAGAGAGAGGAGAGGGGTGAGAGAGGAAGGGAGAGAGGGAGAGGGGTGAGAGAGGAAGGGAGAGAGGGAGAGGGGTGAGAGAGGAAGGGAGAGAGGGAGAGGGGTGAGAGAGGAAGGGAGAGGGGAGAGAGAGGAAGGGAGAGGGGAGAGAGAGGAAGGGAGAGAGGAGAGAGAGGAAGGGAGAGAGGAGAGAGAGAGGAGAAAGAGAGGAGAAAGAGAGAGGAGAGAGAGAGAGAGAGAGAGAGAGAGAGAGAGAGAGAGAGAGAGAGAGAGAGAGGGGGGGGGGGGAGAGGAAGAGAGAGAGAGAGAGCTGTTTGTGTGTGTGTGTGTGTGTGTGTGTGTGTGCTTTTGCACGTGTATATAGAATATAAAGAAATCTCTATATATATACAAATACTTTATCCTTGAAATGGCTTCACCGGCTTTACAACTTTTACAAATGCTGCCACTGGATGGTAAACACACCAGACGAAAGAAATGTTGTTATATCGCTTCCTTTGAACATGCAGAGCTGTTTCAAACACCCACACGCCCAACCCCCCCCCCCCCCCATAATAATATATATAATATATAATAATATGAATATCATTATAATTATTATAATATATATATATATATGCATATATAGATATATATTAGCATATAATATATATATATATATATATATATATATATATATATATATATATAGATTAATATACTATATATTTACCTACATACGTACATATAATATGTATGCAGGTGTGTGTGTGTGTGTTGTGTATTTATATATATATATATATTATAATTAATATATATAATATATATAAAATATAATATATATAATATATATAAAATATATATATATACATACATATACAATAAACGTATACATATACATATACATATATATATATAGATATATATATATAATATACATATATATATATATATAACATATAAAATATTATATATAAATAAATATATTATATAAATATATATATATAATATATATATATATATATAATATACATATATATATATACAACATACATACATATATATAGTATATATATAATATATATATATATATACACACACATATATAAATATATATAATATATTAATATATAATATATAAATATAACACACACATTATATATATATATCTTACATATATAAATATATATATAATATATATAGTTATAATATATAAATATGTATATATATTATATATATATATATAAATATATATATAGTATATATATATATATTATTGTATATATTATATATATATAAATATAAAATATATAATATATATATATGTATATCTATAATTTTATATATATATAATATAAATATATGTATATACTATATATATATCTAATATAAATATACTATATAAACTATATATATAATAATACAGTACCATACATAACATATATATATAAACACACACAAAAGTATATATATAAATATATATATAATATATATAGTATAGTTAAATATATATTATATATATATATAAATATATAAGTATATAATTTTATACATATAAATATATCTATATATAAATATATCAATATATATAATATATATATATATATATTAATACCCATACATATATATACACATATATATACATATATTATATTATATGATATCTATCATAAATATATTATAATATAGTATATATGTATATATGTATATATATGTATATAATGTATATTAATATATATATAAATCTATATATATATATATATAAACTGATATAATATAACTATATTGTATAAATACTATACATATATATATATAAAAATATATATATATTAATAAAATATATATTCAATATAATATATAGTATATATAAATATATAGACTATAAGATATAAATATATAATAAATAAATATATAATATATAAATATATGAATATATAAAATATATATAAATAATATATATATAATCAATATATAATAAATATATAAATATCTATCTAAATATAAATTATAGGTATATATATAATAGAATCTTTATATCTATAGGAGCATATAACAATATATATATATACTAAATATATATACATATATATAAATATATATTATATATATATTATATATTTATGTTGTAAGCATATGTATATGTGTATTTATATATATATATAATAGATATATAAAAATAAATATAATATATATAACTATAATATATATATATATATATATGTATGTATGTATGTATGTATGCATATGTATATGTGTGTGTATGTATGTATGTATGTATGTGTGTGTGTATACATATATATGTGTGTATATAAACGCACACGTAGTATATTTGGAATATTTGAGTATACGATGTGTTGGCGAGGATTAAGCCTGTGAGGTTGCGTTTGCCATAACACAACAATAGTTGTACGTTTTCTCATGCACTCATTTGCACCGATATTTATTCATCTACCTGTTATTGTCATTGTTGTCATCGTTATTTACCTGTTCACATATTTATTCATTTATTATAATCTTTTAATGGCGTCAGCCCTGCAGTATTTACCAGACATCACTTAGAGTACACGATTGCAAAGGTGCCCTTTTCAACAACATGCAAGAGCTAAAAATCTTGATATCTATTCCGTCATTGATATGGTTTTAATACGATCTGAATGAAGCTCACAGGAAGCGTTTTAAAAGCACGCCACTTTGAAATAGATTGAAAGGGCGGTTGAAGGGGGGAGGGGGGGGGAGGGTTGATGGAAGGAATAAGGATAATCTTTGAACTTTAGTAATTCCATCGAATGACTAGTTCTTCAGGGAGAGTGGTTGTTTACATGGCTTTGATATGTAAGGATATTTGAGATGATTTATTATTATTATTATTATTATTATTATTGTTCTTGTTATTATTTTATTATTATTATTATTATTATTATTATTATTATTATTCATTATAATTGATATTATTATCATTATTATTCATTATCATTGTTATTATTATTGATATCATAATTGTTATCATTACACACACACACAAGCAACGACGAATATGCATGTATTGTTTATAACGTGACAGCATTTATACGCGACCCATTTATGATTTGGCTACGTGTCTGCTTGCAATGATAGTGCTCTCCTTGTTTACATTATGGCATAGACTTACAGAGACACGTCATGTAGGATGCAATCTGCAGTTTCCATCTGAATTGAAAATAACCCTGTTTGCCAATACCCTTTGCAACACGCTAGCACTTTGTGATTGCAACTATCGCAGCCAAACTGTGTTGCATACTGCGTTGTTGCCTCCAGGACTCCGGTCCTCATTATCGGCCTTGCCGTTGTTATTATCGTCTCGATATTATTGTCGTCTTCCGTTTTGCAATCTGTAGCATCCTTTTCACTTTGTCATTATCGTCACCACCCCTT
>NW_028234417.1:33701371-33706371 GCF_977035675.1 Penaeus japonicus
TAGATAGATAGATGTTATTATTGGTAGTTTTAGTAACAGTACCGTCATTATGTTACTGTTGCTATTTTTAATATTATCATCACTATTATTCGTTGGTATCATAATTGTTGTTTGTGCTATTATTATTATTATTATTTCTCGCAACATTCTTTCTTTCTTCCTTTCTTTCATCTTTTTTGCGGAAAATTTGCATTGCATTTCTTCTCCTCGAATATCCTCCAGTTATTTTGTTATATATTTGATGTTGCTGGAAAGTAATTTCGGGCGAAACGACCTCGCGCGGTGCAAGTTTTTCATGACCTTTTTTTCTCCTTTTTTAGGGGGAGGGGGTATGAAAATAAAAACTAAAAATAGAAGAAAAACAGGAGATTAAAAAAGACAAGGGGTGGGGGCTGTAGGGGATGGAGGTGGGAGGGAGGGTGGGGGAGGTAATGTTCATGAGATGAAGGAAAAACGTTTTTTTTTTTTTCTTTCTTTTTTTGCGGAAGAAGAAAATAAATAAATAAAAGCGAAGAAATACGAAATGATTCTTATCATGACAACATTTAATGTATATTTGAGTGGCATGATTTGCATATGTGATCTTTAAAAATACACGACAGTATTCAATTCTGTTCTTTTTATTGTTGTTCTTAAATCATTACCTTATCTTATCTATGTATTCGTTTATTAATTTAACTATTTTACCTTATCTGTTATACTTCAAGCTCAGATATGGGATGAATCATTAAAAAGACACAAAGCTTTGGTTTTGTAGAAGACATTATTTATGAAAAATTTGTGAAAAATCCTAAAAGTGAGTTATCTTTGTACTGCATTTAGATAGGTTATTTCTTTAATTAAATTATATGGAATATTGTTATAATTTGTCGTTCTTATAGGCCTCCGTCGAGCGTATCTAAGCCTCCCATCCCTCTCCTCCCTCCCCTCCCTCCCCTCCCTCTCCTACCTCCCCTCCTCTCCCTCCCCTCCCTAACCCAACCAAACCAACCTCATTTAACAGAAAGCAAAGCCGCATGAGGATTTATCTACGAGAAAAAAGAAGGATAATAAACAAAATAAATAAATAAAGTGCACACTCTTCTCGTATTCCCCGCGCGCGTCTCCTGTTCCACACGCGTTCTGAATTGCACGCAAACCTCAAATTTGTTCCACCCTTGTGCCCACGGACTGAACTTGGGCTCACATTCCGACGCGCCTTCGTGGGTTTTTTTTCTTTTCTAGATCTTTCTTTCTTGCGTTTTATTGTTTTTTTGTTTTTTTTCTCGTGTTTTCTGTTTTGTTTTGTTTTGTTTTCTCTTCTCTGCTCTACTCTTCTCTTCTCTTCTCTTCTCTTCTCTTCCCTTCCCTTCTCTTCTCTTCTCTTCTCTTCTCTTCTCTTCTCTTCTCTTCTCTTCTCTTCTCTTCTCTTCTCTTCTCTTCTCTTCTCTTCTCTTCTCTTCTCTTCTCTTCTCTTCTCTTCTCTTCTCTTCTCTTCTCTTCTCTTCTCTTCTCTTCTCTCTCTCTCATGCTCTCTTGTTTTAGTATACAAATGTTACATATTTACACATATTGAGTCCATTTTTATATTTGCTAATTATTTCTTTAAACTATACTGTTACTCCCTTCTAAGCTTTTCGCGAAAAAGGGATTGTCAGGTCGTGGGTGTGAGTGAAATCTCTTCTGCCACTTCTGTCTTAACTCTATTTTCCTCTATAACCTTCACTTTCTGACAAATGACAGAAAATAGGTACAGTTGAATCACGTCTTTCTCTCTCGCTCTCTCTGTGTATCTCTATATTTATTTATCTATCTATCTGTCTATTTATCTAATTATATATTGATTTATCTATTTATCTGTCTCATTCTCTTTCTCTCTATCTATCTATAGATCTATCTCAATCTCTCTCTCTCTCTCTCTCTCTCTTCGAGTTTTCTCTCTCTATCTCTCTCTCTCTCTCCGAGTTTTCTCTCTCTCTCTCCTAGTTCTCTCTCTCTCTCTCTCTCTCTCTCTCTCTCTCTCTCTCTCTCTCTCTCTCTCTCTCTCTCTCTCTCTCTCTCTCCTCACACACACACACACACACACACACACACACACACACACACACACACACACACACACACACACACACACACACACACACACACACACATACACACTCACACACACACAAAATACCAAGAACATTTCCCCGGCGTCTAGAATAAAGCAAGCCTCCTCAGAGAATCTAATTTACTTTTGTTAAAAGACTTCACGCCATTATATAACATCGGCGGGGTAGGAATTTATAGACAGTTTGGAATAGACCCATTCCCGGCGTGTGGGGAGGGGGTGGAGAGCAGGAAGGGGGGGGGAGAGGGGAAGGATGGCTGAATTGCGTGAGGTTAAGAATCAAATGGAAAAGGAAGTCATAGTTGCAGGACGGAAGGTTTATGCCATTGGACAAAATGCAGGTGATGAAGGTCCGGTTTATTCACGTCCTTCGCTTGTACAATTTTTTTTTTTTTTTTTTTTTTTTTTTTTTTTTTTTTTTTTTTGGGGGGGGGGGGGGTTAATACCGAATTGATTTTTTTTTCATCGGAGAAATTCTAAAAAGTAGGGTTGATATAACGTCTTGCTCATTATTCCCTCTCCTACTGTGTCTGCCATTGCCCTGCTTTAAGTCTATTTTTTCTTTCTCTCTCTATCTTCCGTCTTCTATCGGTTTTCCCTCTTCTCCTAGTGGTCGTCATGGCGAAGTTATCCTCCCTTATTCTCTCTTATCTTACTCCTCTACACTTACTTCTTACATCCATGCTGAAGTTGTCACAAAACTTCACTTCATCCTCCCTCTGATTTCCTTTTATTTTCCTTTGCCTATCTTCCACATTTTATTTAAAGCCATGTACCCATCCATTGTTTGAAAGTCTGTCGATACCAAGTGTTCTCCTTTCCCTCTTCCTCTTTCTTTCTCTTTGTCTCTCGCTCTCTCTTTCTCTATTTTTTTTCTCTCTTTATCCTACTCTCTCCCTCTCCTTCATACTCGACTTCTCCCTCTCTCTCCCTCCCTCCCTCCCTCCATCTCCCTCTCTCCCTCTCCCTCTCCTACACCCTCAACCTTTCCCTCCCTCTCTCCCTCCCTCCCTCCCTTTCCCTCTCTACATCCTTCTTTCTCAGTTTCTCTCCATCACCCAGGACAGTTACCGAGAGATGGAGAAGGTACCCGTAGACTTGTTCAACACCGATTGAAGGTGACACTCGCATTAGGTAAAGAGATGGAGGGGGTCTTCTTACATTCACTCGCGTTCGACAAATGGTAATTGTGTTCAGATTTCGGATAATTGCGGGGCTGATGGGTTAGGGAGGGGAGGGGGAGGGTGTGGGGGCGTTGGGCTAGTGGGGGGGAAGGAGTGATGGGTTAAAGGGAGGGGGTGTGAGGGGGGGGGGGATTAAGAGGATGACTGTTGGTTGATCTGAAACGCCGTCACGGTAAGGAAGGAAACGCGAAGGCAACGTTTCGGGTGAAAAGGATCTCTCTCCTCTTCAGGTGGTTGTGATATTGTGTTATCTTTGTGATAGTAGTTTTTTTGTTTACATATTGGATTGCTATGGTTTCATATCACTTTATCTGTCTATCCTTCTGTATATCTATTTTTTCATATTCTCTCTCTTATCTCTCTCTCTCTCTATCTATCTATCTATCTCTGAGATAGCTGGACTCCCCGAACAAGCTGTATGGAGATTTTGCAATGGCCAGGTAATGAAAATTTTGAAGAAGTACAAACACTTTGCATCAATTGCATAATTGTAGGTGACAACTGTGTATATTCGGTTGTAACTTCCCTTCTGCTGAGACTATGATAGTCCGAGCAAGATTTTACTTAGATGTGGATGAATATCATTTATGATACATTATCCTGTTGGATACAAATATTTTTCTTGACTTTCTGATATTTTTTTCCCTCTGGGAACATACGTATGTTATGTTAACATGTATATGCGTCACGTATTCAAGAATGTAAGTATGTGACCTTTTGTACTTTATATATTTCAAAATGTTGACATAGCTGTAAGATGTGAGACCAAAGAGGAAACTAAGACTGGGAGGAGGATAACCTATGTTACCATATTTTTGAGATGTAAGTAACCACTTGTCTCAATAAACTTGTCAATGTCAAAAAGTCTCTCTCTCTCTCTCTCTCTCTTTCTCTCATTCTCTCATTCTCTCATTCTCTCTTTCTCTCTCTCTCTCTCACTCTCTCTCTCTCTCTCTCTTTCTCTCTCTCTCTCTCTCTCTCTCTCTCTCTCTCTCTCTCTCTTTCTCTCACTCTCTCTCTCTTTCTCTCTCTCTCTCTCTCTCTCTCTCTCTCTCTCTCTCTCTCTTTCTCTCACTCTCTCTCTCTCTCTCATTATCATTTTTGCTTTCTTAATGTATTCTTTATTCTTCTATTGGCTTTTTGTTATATTAGGCATCTCTGTTTTATTGTTATATTCATTTTGATTGTTATACTTTTGATGCTATATTTGTTTGTATCGTTAGTTTCCAAGCACACTAATGGACAAGTCTGTTGTTGTTTCGCCAGGATTTTTGTTTTTGCTTTTTGACACAAAACGAGTTCTGCAAACCGGTAGCTGTTTATCCGCCTTGGATAATGGGGGAGGCGGAATTTACGTCTAATCAGAGTAAAGTTGCCGACGTACCAGTTGAATGAACAGATACTTGCTCCTTGTTCTTCCTGTCTTATCCCCCTACCTGTTCCCCCTTCTCCCCCTCCCCCCTTCCACCTCTACCCCTAAGCGTTGAATCTTTGCCAAACCTTGCCTTTGGGTCTTTTCCCCCCCCCCACGCAACCCCCTTCCCTTGTGTCTCTCTGTCTTTTTCCCCTTTTTCATGGCTCCTTTTTTTCAGTCTGGTTGCTCCCCACCATCCACCCACCCACTCCCTACCCCAATCTCCTCCCGAAGGAAGAACTCGTTTATTGAGAATCTCGGAGGTTCAGAACCACCGGCTCTTTAAGGGGGAGGGGGAAGGAGGGGGAGA